>NW_010176499.1:0-88708 GCF_000695765.1 Mesitornis unicolor | reverse complement strand
AGGAATTTGTACACTTACTGTGATATTAATTATCTGGGCGATACCAGAAGGAACACTGGTATAGACTTGTAGTAATTTCAGATATAGTCCCTTGATATTAAACTGTCAAAAAAAGATCTGTTGTTGGGGTTTTTTAACCCAAATTTACACCATTTATTTCACTTGATTTTAAAGTAGTATTAGATTCTACAAAATTCTGTGTAAACGGAGTTTTTAAAAAATCCAAATCATGCAGCAAGGGTATTGGACACCTGGAATTACAGGGGAACTTGGAACCTGACACTTTCAGATTTTCATCTCTCTGTGAAGCTGAAAACTACTACCAAATGGCATGGATATGACCTGAAGCTTAGGGCTGTGGAAAGCAATATATATAGTGTGCTAACAAGGAACTAAATATTCCCAAATAAGCCTATGAAAATAAAAATTCTTGTATCCATCTGCCCTCTCACTGGAAGGAGATTATGTATGTTTAGATTTATGCTTAATTGTTTTTTCATATGTGTGTGTCTGTTAAATATTTCAGATCCAGTAAACACTGAGCTTCTGTCTAGGAGGCTGGGTATTCTTTTCTTATTCAAATTTTCATTTTCAGACACTGTGGTCTTGTATTAGACAACACAGATAAATATATCCATGCACTGAAGATATGTCTCTGCAGCTCTTTCTCAGGAAACTACGAATGCAATGAAAGTTCTTGGATAAAAATGGGAGGGGGGGTTGGGGGGGGAGCGGAACAAAACCAGAACTGTGAATAGGCTCAGTGACCCACTTACAAAAAATGTTTGGTGACCTGCCATGAAATAGTTAGTGAATGAAAAAAGCACCATAAAAAAATCTGCATCCTGTTGGGAGCTCTGATATCTTCAGTAAGAATATTGGTACAAAGACTTAGCGCAAACAAATAGTGCTTGTAATTCAGTGCTTTGATCCCAAAATAGCATGCAAGTGAAATTGTGTCTTTACATAATGCAACAAATTCAGCAAATGATGACAGACAACTCACCAACTCACATAAAAGAACAATCATGACATCCAGGCTGCTTTAAAATTCAATTAATTGTTAGGCAAAACCAATTACCACTAGCTGTTTTACCACTACTCATGGATTCTGTATACATTTGCAATGTAAAAACAAAGCCCTCTCTGTATTACAGATGTGAGTATCTAAAACGAAGGGCTTTCTAAAAGTACTCAAGGAGTTCATTTTTTTGTAATATTCTATAGTAAGCAGTGCTGGAAATTATTTCTAAAGAGATCATTCTATATATTTGTAGAGATGTTGAGATGTGTATTTAGCAGCCCTGTCTTTTAGTTACTTGTATTTGATTAGATGCACAACTCAGACACTTTCTCCATGGACCTTGCAGATGCCTGACTGCAGTTAGGGTCTATTCTACAAAGACGAAGTGTTTAAGTAAGTTAGTAGTGCAGTCAGTGGAGAAAGATAAGCAGAACTGAAGACATTAGGAAAGACTGACTTTTTCTGATGTGCATTTCTCCTAAGTTAAAACAAAGCAACCATCCTACAGAAAGGAGACACCACTGGCAGCCTTCCCCTTAGGAACCAGTCTGACTTGCATTCAGAAGCAAGCAGTGTATAGAAACAGCTATTGCTCATCTTGATAATATTAAACCAAGATATGGGAAACCTGTTTTATAGACTTAGTCCCAAAGGACTCCAACCAATGATAGACTCTAGTCTTACTGGTAAACTGGGTAACTATTCAGACAAAAAAATCATGGAGCCATAAGATGAGGACGCAAAAGGAAGCTGAGTACTTGAATGATGTAAAACTACCTTGAAAGAAGGTTGTAGTGAGGTGGAGGTCCATCTCTTCTCCCAAGTAACAAGCAATAGTACAAGAGGAAATGGCCTCAAGTTGTCCAACCTCCACTAGAGGAGATTTAGATTGGATACTAGTAAACATTTCTTTACTGAAAGAATGGTCAAGAGTTTAACAGGCTGCCCAGTGAGGTGGTAGACTGGAGTCCTGGAGGTGTTTATAAAAATGTGTAGATGTGGCACTTCAGGACATGATTTAGTGGGCATGGTGGTATTGAGTTGACAGTTGGACCTGATGACCTTAAAGGCCTTTTCCAACCTTAATAATTCTATGATTCTGTGAAAACATTTAGAAGAGGAATAATGGTGGGATCTGAGTAAATGTTGGGTTTTTTTTAATTTCACTTGTGTTACTGTTTAAATTCTTCTGTGGAAAAAACAAGAAACAAAAATAAAACAAAGCAACCACAGTCCAGAGAGAAGGATGTGCAACCTTTTCACAGTTTAGCATCTTGTTTTTCTTACATTTGCTTTTCTAGCAATAAATATAAATAAATAATTTTATTTTTTTAAAATTCCCAGTTAAAGAACACTAAATTCACAAACACATACACATATATATATTAAAATTCCACTGGAGACCAATATATATGTATAAAATACGTTAAAAAATACAGTTCAAATTAGAAACAAGAAAAGAAATTACAATTTTTGCATGACAGTAAGAAGTTATGCAGTTATGCAAACACATATCTGAAATAATGTATTCTATTATTTTTCATTTCATGTTGACCATTTTAAATGAACAAAAACTTATAAAAAGAATATTTCTTTAAAATTTTGCTGTGATGTAATCTGGAAAATACAGCTTAAGATAATCTTGTAGGTTTTTCAGGTAAGACTTTGCATCATATTTACATCCAAATAAAACAAGAATAATAAGTATCCTCCTCTTTGTTCCAGCAATCTAGTAAATGGGCGCAATAATCTATTTACAAAATTAGCTGGTGAAGTGCTTTGAATGTAAAAGAAAGACCATAATATCCTGGTACAGCTGCAGGTATCTTCAGTAAGAATACTTTTAATGTCACAATATATGAAGTAATGGTAACAAAAAGGGCGTAGAGTAAAGAAAATAGTAGAAGAGAGAGTAATTTTCATCTGTGATTCCTTTGTTTTTTCATGTGTATTCGTCTGTATTCATCTGTATCTAGGCAACACAAAATTGTTCCATTATAATAATAAAGTGTGAAAGTAAATAATAATTTTAATAGGCACATACTGCAAAAGAAATAACCGAGTGGTTTACCTTTCTGTTAAGGGTAAAGAGAAGCAAAAAATGTATCTTTTCATAATAGGTCAACAATAAATACATATACTAAAAACTTTAAACAGAGTACAAGCATACATATGGAAATGTCCTTTAATTTTCTCTCTAATAGCATAAGAGACTTTTGCACAGTTCATTCATAATTTCATTCCTGTCAATGCTGTATGTAGACAGACCAGAAATAACTACCTCTGTGGAACCAAATGAGAAAACAAATTGACAACTTCTTTTTTCCACAAATTATTTAACACTTAACACTTTACTGTCAATATTCTTTACAAGGAGGATAAAGTGGAGGGAAAAAAAATGTTCTGTCTAGCCATTCCTAGATATTCTTCCTTCTGCTAAGCAATAATCTAGAGACAGATAACATGCAGTGAGAGTGCTTTTAGTGTTCTTAATAGTGACTTTTTAAGTTAATTTTCAAAGAATTGAGAGTCTCTTAATTATAGGATTATATTCTTGAATAAATAATAGTATGAAGAAATATGAAGTATGAACATGGTTTAATTTTGTGCGAGCACTTTTTCTCTCTTTTCTTCAGGCTTATGAATTCCTGGAATCAAAGGATAGAGGCAACCAATCATCTCTGGCTTTCTGTAGAAACCAACACAAAGAGCACAGCCAAAACTGCAGAATGTGAGCTCCTAGTCTTCAGAACTGGTTTCTAAAGAAACAATTATTTCTGTTACATTCTTTCATTGAAAACAGCAAATAGAAAATTATCATTTTTATACTATTTTGAAACATTCAAAACGTGAATATTGAACAGCTTTTTTCCTCTCCACAATAACATTTGTTTCATAATCAGAAGAATACAGGATTGAAACAACAAGGTCCATGTACTCAACATTTACATTTCATAAAACAAGATGTATATGTGCAAATCCAGAAGCAATTTCAGATTTTCTCTATATTTAATAAAAATTTTAGAACTTTCTTAGAGTTGTGGTGATTGGAACTAAATCCAGTTGGTGACCAGTCACAAGCGGTGTTCCCCAGGGCTCTGTTTTGGGGCCAGTCCTGTTTAACATCTTTACCAATGATCTGGATGAGGGGATTGAGTGCTCCCTCAGCAAGTTTGCAGATCACACTCAGTTCGGAGGGAGTGTTGATCTCCCTGAGGGTAGGAAGGCTCTGCAGAGGGACCTGGATAGGCTGAATCAATGGGCTGAGGCCAATTGTATGAGCTTCAACAAGGCCAAGTGCCGGGCCCGGCACGTCGGTCACAATAACCCCATGCAGCGCTACAAGCTTGAAAATGAGTGGCTGGAAAGCTGCCAGGCAGAGAAGGACCTGGGAGTGTTGGTGGACAGCAGGATGACCATGAGCCAGCAATGTGCCCTTGCGTTCAAGAAGGCCAATGGCATCGTGGGATGTATAAGAGGGGATGTGGTTAGTAGGTCGAGAGAGGTTATCCTTCCCTCTCTACTCTGCCCTGGTGAGACCACATCTGGAATATTGTGTTCAGTTCTGGGCCCTTGAGTTCAAGAAGGACAGGGAATTGCTTGAAATAGTCCAGTGCAGAGCCACAAATATGATTGAGGGAGTGGAGCATCTCCCTTATGAAGAGCAGCTGAGAGAGCTGGGTCTCTTTAATTTGGAGAAGAGGAGACTGAGGGATGACCTCATTAATGTTTATAAATATGTAAAGGGCGAGAGTCAAGAAGAAGGAGCCAGACTCTTCTCTGTGATGTCCAATGATAGGTCAGGAGACAAGGGGTGCAAGCTTGAGCATAGGAGGTTCAACCTGAACATACTGTAAGAGTGACAGAGCACTGGAACAGACTGCCCAAAGAGGTTGTGGGGTCTACTTCCCTGGAGACATTCAAAACCTACCTGGATGCATTCCTGTGTGACCTAGTCTAGGTGATCTTTCAAGGTCCCTTCCAACTCCTAACATTCTGTGATTCTGTGAAAATCATTTCAGAAGATCAGACTTTATTTTACCTGAGTAACCAACCTAAAGTTACTTTCTTATTTTCTTTTGCTACAAATAGACGTCTGTCTTTATAATTTATGTCTGGTACTGCTGGGTGATAATTATCATATTCTCATAGCTATATTGCTAGGTTTTGATCCCTACAACCTCTTAGCTTTGCTTGTTTTGTAGAGGATCTGAGCTAATGTCAACAAATTAAAGATAATTTGGAGTAGAAACTAGTAAAGACTGTCATCTTTCACTATTGATATATTGAGTGTGGGTGTATCAAGAGTGTTTGCATCTTTAATGCTTGCCACTTAATGCCAGAAGCAGAGCTGAATTGATTCTGCAGGGATAAGACTCATGTGGAGGATTTTGATAGCATATTTCATTTATTGTAAAAGAAGTACTAAAAATTGGGATGTGAAATACCATAGATTTAAGTAGCACGTTAACTCCTTCTCTGTGACCATTATGTTGCCACTTTGCCTTGTCCCTACAGACAGGAGCAATCTTCCCAGTCTTCTGACCTACACTGCTTCCCAATATGAATTTCTGTAATTTTCATCTTCTTCTTTGTTCTTTTAGAGAGCAGTAAGTGATCACCTCCTTCCCTGCTCTTTCAATACCACTTTTCTGGATTGGAAATTGAAACCCATCTGATGCACTTCTATGAGTGCTTCCCTTGCTAGCCCCTGGTGGCATTTATCAGGAGGTTCTGTTGTTTCACTTGCTGTTCCCTTAGAAATCAGTCTCATTATACTCCTCCTCTTGTCGGTGTGAGGAGAGTCCTTCAGTGGCAGTTCAGAGAAGGAGTCCAACTCGGTGTTTTAATTTGCCCTCAAGAAAAGGTGGAGGTTCTCTCTCTCTCTCTCTCTCTCTCTCTCTCTCTCTCTCTTTCTGTCTGTCTGTCTCTTTCTCTCTCTCCCCTCCCCCCCCCACTATTATAGAAGATTTTATGAAGATGAATCTTCCTTTGCAAAAGTTTGCCCCTGTGAGTAGGATGCTCTTACTATTCTAAAGCATTCTTAATATGTCTCTGAGAAGCCAAATTCTTGATAATGTTGAGAATATTTTCTAGCAATTGATCAAGAGCTTGTGATATAATTATTTTTTTTAAAATGTGCTATTTTGAGTACAATGGCAGTGTATATTGCAGAGAGGGGTGAAGCAGTGTCCCTCAAAATAAATTCTGAGAGTAGGGGATTGTCACTGCACAATTTCCAGTGGTCACACAGAAATCAACAAAAGTGAGTCCATCCTGAAGAAAAAAATGAAGAGCTAGACCACAATTTGGAGATATTTAGAAACTCCAGAATGTGTTCTAAAGCAAATCCTAGTACAATTTCTTTATTCCAGTATTTCTGGCTTTCTTATGTAGCAATAAGATAACTACATGGGTACATAAACATAAGCAGTGTAGTAACTAAAACCATCAGGCTGAACAAAGTAAGTTTATCTGTCAAAAAAAGATTTTTAAAACTAGAGAATAATTTATTATTGTTAGCCTTTATAATTATTTAGTTCTATAAAACATATTATTTATTAGAGAAGTTAAGCACAGAAAAAAGCATGAAAAACAAGAAGAAATATATTAGGTGGGAAAATTCCACTTTACCTGGAAGATTAAATTAAACAGTTTTAATTGTCATTTCCTTTTCTAAATTATGAATGTAATAATTGCAAATCTAATTAATCCCTAAGGCCCAGAGTAATTCTACTAGGAAGCCATCATATACTGCTTAAGACAAGGAAGTTTATGTGATGTCTATGAAATGATGGCTGTTATAACATAAACTCAGCTACCGACAGGTGACTTCTATATTAAAATGTCCACAATTTAAAACTAACAACTACAAAGTTGAATAAGATTTACTTTTTTTTTCCTAAATCATCAGATATTGGTCAAGACTCACAAAAATAGCAAAAATATTTCCCCTGTTATAATAATGTGGTAGGGCATCAACTTCTAAATTTATTTAGAGCTTCTGAATTTATGTAGAAATTTATACAGAAACTTTATGAAATAATGTATTACAACAAAGAAGCAACTCCATGTTTTCATTGATTTGAGTGTATTTTCTTCAAATCTCTTTTTTTTTTCAAGTTGAAGAAATGCTTCAGATTACCAAAAAAGCCAGCCTAATTTATGACTGCACTTTATGAAAGTTGTTTGGCATACATCATCGTTACAGATATTTGGCTTGATCTTTCTCTAGGAATGCTCTAACTTAGAATTGTATAACTTTACTTTAAAACATTTAGGATCTTTGTGTGTAAATGATTGGATTACTAAGGCTATGGAAGTCTTAAGATGTTATACAACTTTTTTTTTTTCTTCTTTTCAGGAAGAGTAATTGTGTCATGTAATAGTTCTACTGTTGTGAAAAACTCCTTAGAAACACTAATTCAGAATATTCCATGTGTTTAAATATGCAGCAGAATTCATTTGATTCACTTTGTTAGAACTGTGAATGCTGAGACACATTATTTAAATACATTTATTTCTCAGAGGGAATTCATGATGTGCTGAACCAATCTCAGACAATCTATTCTAATATATGCTGTGGATTTCAGTGTCAAAGACTTAGAAAAAATAGGGTTGTTATTTTTTTTAAAAAAAAGTATATCTGCATATGGGCTTTTTTCCTTTCAGCAGATCTCACAAAACCAAAATAAACTACAACCCCCCCCAACACGACCCTATTACTAGTGTATTAGTGGAGTTATAGAAATCTGTTCATGCAATTCCTGAAATATTACTTTGTCTTATTGAATTCTTCTAAAGCTCTATTTTAAATAGGAGATGGAGACAGAAATGCGTGAACAATTTTATCTTTCTAAAAATTGCATTTTAGCCATTTCTCAAACTGCTTAGTAGACCACTCAGCACAGGCAACATGTACAAGACACATGAGGGATGGGAGGCACAGTGGCAATGTTGCTCTTATCTGGGGCTTCTGTCATTGGGATGGTCCCTGAGGGCCCTATAAATCAATGAAAGAATCAAGTTTAAAATTTATCACAGCCTAGTTAGCCCACCAATAGTTGCAAGGTCATAGGGTCTAACTTTAGGATACAGACACCTGAGACATCCTTACATGATAACCAGATTTGTGGTGAAAAACTTGAAGTACACCCATGTGTGATCCTCTTAAACACTGTCATTTTGGTAAATTCAGCAACAGAACTCATAACTTTTGCAGTCTTGTTTACCAATTAGTTTTCATTAAACACAAAGGAAGTTTAATGATTTATCAAGTGTGTTAAGGAACAAAAACTAGAATACCAGAAGATATTTTATTTTTCTCCCAGTCTTTCTTAAAACCTGACGCTAAAGGAAATTTGGGATTGGCATATGACAACACACTTGAGCTATAAAAAAATTGACACATGTTCTATGTAATCTGCTGCTTTAATACGTCATGGTTTTGTGTAAATAGGATACTTTGTCTACACCCATTTACAGGTTTCTTCAGATTCGTTTTAGATGTTGCATAGGAAATCTCATTTTAAGGGAGCATTTAATACAAAAAGAAAATAGTGGATCGAGATAAAGAATTATGAATCATTAACTGGTTGAAAACCATTTGTGCTATTCCTTTCTCAGAGGGGCCTGTATAGGATAATCATTAATCATTTTTAGAAGATACATACAGAGTATGTAGCATAAAAAGACTTAATAATAGTCTCAGTTTTCAACATTATTTTTGGCTCCCAGGAATTTTATTAAAGGTTTTGTCAGTGATTAGTCTCTGCCAGACTAGTGAGTAATAAGTTTCATTTCTCCTCAGTCCCTTTCCTTAGTGCTTTGTCAAGGAGAGGAGCGTTTTTCAAACTATTAAGGATATTACCAATTCTAGTCAAATATTAACAGGGCTGTTTTGTCTAATTTCTCAGGAAATCCTACTATATGTTACATGAGCTTTCAGAACACCATGCTACTTAGTTTATAGGTTTTTGACACCTTACTTCATTATTGGTATGCACCACAAATAAATAAGGCAAGGACATTATAATTTATTTTCAATAAAATAGTCAAAATGTAAGTAGCTTCTCAGAACAACAACAATTTGTTAAGATTAAAATAACACAACACTCCTAGGCAGGTTTAACAGTTCACTATTAACTTAAAAACAGGTACTGGCAGTTTGATGATTTAAAAAGCCACCACACTCCACATCATGAGAAGGTCAAATCTTACACGAGCCTGAACATAGCATTATTTATGATGCAAAGTAAATGTTTATGATTTTTTTGTCACTTACTAGCAGATTTTTTAAAAAATTAAAATAAAGATGAAAAGTAAAGAAATAGTGGAAGTGCTTTATGTGCTTGTTTTCTGTGCTTATCAACAAAGGGCATTTTGCTTCACCAGTGTTCAGACAATGTGTTTTAGGGCAATGTCTAGAACCGATCCATAATCAACTGGTAGGTCCCACCCACACAGGGCACTGATAAGTGTCCAGGCTTCAAGCCATCTCAATATTTCCAACTCAAAATATCTTTCCTGAAAGAAGAAGGGTTAATTTGGATGCTTTTTAATCATAGATAAACTGGCACTGATGCAACAGCTTCTGACTTTCAAATGCTGCTGAATTAGTAATGCTGGTGCAATTGGGCCAGGTACAGCTGTTGTATTCCAGTTCTGTCCTTGTAAGCACACTCTTCTTATATAAGCATAAGAAAGGAAGTGACAGCAGCCACAAATAACTGAAGTTTGTGAACGCTTGATAAGGTACTCTGTTTGTGACCAAAGACTTTTTCTTAAATTAATGGTTAAAAAGAACTTGCTTTTTAAGTGTATATATTTGTTGTTGTTATAGAGGCAATTCTCCATACAGTCATTCTCCCTTGAAGCCCTTAACTCTGAAACAAAACACTATGAAAAAGATAAGGATAACTAATTTTAATAGGCTTTTAACTCTGAAGTTAGTATTCTGTATTCTAGATGCACAATATTTTGCTGTGTTTTAATATTTCTAGCTAAAATAAAAAAGAAAAAAGTACAGTTCATTTTCGGCTTCATAGACAAAGCTGTCTAAATGCTGTTTGCTAGTTCAGGGGAATGAGAACAAGAAGCAATACAACCCAATGAGGTAACTCATTATGTTTGCTTCTTGCAACTGAGAATGCTGCTTAAAATATAAATGATCATTGCTAATGACCATCACCCTCTGCAAAGTGGTCAGTCTTCATAAGAAGTCTGCCATTTGAAATCACACAGTCTTTTGTGTTAGGTTAATGATGTCAGTCTACCTATTAAAAAAATATTTTTTACTAAATGTTACATTCTCTTCCTTGCATTGTCCTACTTTTTGCATTTTAAAAAAAGCTTGCCTCTGCAAGTAGTCCATTTGAACTAAAGAATTGTTTTTTCTTTTGTTTTATTATGTGTCTTGTGTGGTATATTAGTTGTTCAATCCATGTTACTCCTCTGCTTTCTGATCTTTTGCTGCATTCATTCTTCCAACTATGCATACAGTCTTGAGCTCAAAATAAAACAGAGAAGAAAAACTTGAAGAGAGGCACAAAAATTCAGCCTGCTTTGAGGGACATGCATTGCAGCTTGGAGACAAGATCAAAACTGCCTTCTGTTTTCCTGTTGATAGTGAGGCCAGTCACATATTAGATCATCTCACTGGAATTCAGATTCTCTGCCAGCTACCTGCATCTCACTGACACATTTTTGAAGTTTTTTTTTTATTATTACTGAAGATTTTTGCCAGATCATCTATTCTGCATGTTCCAGGGAGGATAAATGCTGCTGATCTGTCAGTGCCTAGGACAGTGTTAACACTGTTACAGACACAGCTGAAATACGCCCTAATTAAGCCCAAACTGGAATGACCGTTGCCACATTTGTTTATTCTGCGTGACTCTTTTCCCACTATAGTGCCAATGCAGAGAATAAGCATTACTCTACTTCCATTTTTTGCTGCCCAATGAATCCTTACACTCAGCTCATCTCCCTGTACGATGCTCTACAAGCTGGATGTTACCTGTAGGGTATCTATTGCATTATTATGCATCTGCTTTGACTTCACTGAATTCACAACATCAAGGCCTCTCTTCTATGTTTGTTAGATAACATAGCAGTGGTTTTTTGGTTGTTTTTTTATAGAAACATACAATTCCAATTGCCTTTCCATTGGAGGCAGTGGGCATGCATCTAATTAATGTTTCAGGTCAAACAAGTTGAGTCAAAAGTACTGTAAGCAATGGGAATAATGCACTCTGATTGGCATGCTGAGGGCTGTATCTATTGTGTACAAAATGCTAATTTGATGCAAAACCTCATTTTCTAATAATTTTATTCACTTAAGACAAAGTGATTAGTATTGGTGCTGCTGATTGCCATCCAGTTCTTACATAAGACAGCAAAGAGTGCTACTTTTACTGAAAAGGTGACTATGACATAAGAAAAAAACCCAAGAAGTCAGAAGATATATGTCAGTGCTGGTGACTACTTCCTAAATTGCCAACAGAATTCACTGGAGAGCCACTTGGGGTGACTTTTAATTTGGTTGAATACTAATCCAAATATTTAGCTGAAGAAGACACCTGCGTTTTTGCCAAGATAATATTATTATACCAATACATTATACTAACAGCTTATTGACCAGTAGAGAATTTTTTTTTATGGTGAGCTTCTTTACAGCTCAATGGAAACTTACAGGTTTAGAGTGCAATTTTTTTTATCTTTAAAATAGCATTTTATAAAAAGAAAAACTGTTGTGTAACTTTGTTTTCAATGTTAAGCAAAAATAGCCCAATGAAGTTGTTAAAGTTTTAAGCCCTTATTTCTCAATTTCACAGTGACTTGTAAGCACTTATTTTTTTGACAGCAGTTTTGTCTGCTTGGTCATTTGGTCTTTTTCCTACCAAGAAAAAATTACACCTAATCTATAATCCTTTTATTCTAATCTTCTGGAACAGATAATTAAAGATAAAAATCCCCTAGCTTTTTTTACAGCTTGTCGTCATTTATGTCATGCAGGTTAACTTTCCCATCAATTGTAGTGGTAAACTTAATGTCTTTGCTTGTCTTTACATATTGTAACTTTTTTCTGTGTCCTATTAGGTTTACTGTAGTATGGATGACCAACTAAAGATGTCGTCTCTTCATAATATTGATGATTTAATTGAAAAAAGTAAAAAATATATTAATTCAGTCTTGGTTTCATTTAGGTTTTATTAATATTAATATTAATGATAAGAATATTAACAATTAATAATAATAATAAATTCCAGCTTTCATAGACCTACAGCACAACTCTTCTTGATGAAATGGGCACTGAAAAATAACCAGATACTTTAGAAGTGGAGATCTTTGCTATAACTGTGGAATGATGACCCAAATTTGCCAAAAGGATATCTCGTGCCATATAACGTCATGCTCAGAGTGCATAACATTAGAGGAAAAACTGGTGGTGCATTTGGCATCGAAGTAGCTGTTCAGAGACTGGCTAGGCATTGGTCTGTCTGTGAAAGGTGGCGAATGATGTCTTTTCCTCCGGTTGTTTTCTTCTCTTTCTTTCACCTGTTACGCTGTCTTTATCTCAAACCACAAGCTTTCTTATGTTTGTTCTATGCATTTTCTCCTTACATGTTTCTGGTGCGGGGATGAATGTATGAACAGCATTCTGGACGCTTGGCTGCTGACCGGGATAAAAAAGCAGTGACTTGTTCAATTGTTTTTCTGTACTCATAGTTTATTTCTTTTGTTAAATGCTTTGGATTTGGCCATCTAGATCAGTAATCAGAGAATATTTCAAAACATAGGCTGATTGTGTACACCAGGTATTTGTCAGTCTCTTCTCCAACACACACAATATTTTTATTTTTTTGTTTTATTCCTGGCAATGACATTCTTAGAGCAATTGATTGATTTTAACTTGTTCTCTTTTGATTTTAATCAGGCTGTTTATAATGCATTCAACAACAATCTTTTTATTGGATCTGCTGTTTTATTGATTGTATTTTGTGTAATGGCAGGTTTAACTTGTGAATATCTGGATAAATATAACGCAAGAAGACAATAGATCAATTAATGTGTTCTGCAACGTTTGTTGCTATCATCATTATTATTCTTTTTACAACCTAAATTGTTAACAATTGGCAACAGATTCTTCACTGACATGTCATACAGGGTTACGTGATACTCATCATGAATAATGACGATAGAATTGAATGTTGAGAATGTCTTTGTTCTCTAATGCTTTAAATTACATTCATTAGCCTAACTTCGTTGCATGATAGTTTCAGAGCATTTTACGAGTAAGGCAAATTTAAAAGTTAAGATGTCATGTACAAATTTCAATTGGATTCATTAAAACTATTTCATTGTAGAAATATCATAATGACTTAACTGAAGAAAACTTACTGATCTCCCTAGTGTCCTGCTAAGTTTATGCTCTCTAAGAAGCTTTTCACTGTCTAGAAATGTGTATAAAATAGGGTTTCAAGTCTTGTTAAAATACATCCTATTTTCTTTTCTCATTCTTTTCCCCTAAGTGTTCTCATAAACATAGGATATCCAGGGCATTTTCAAAAACTTTTATGTATTTATGACTAAATATCCTCCTGAATTGTAAAGAACACAATTTAGATTTCGGTACTGCAGCAATATAGAAACAATTAATAATATTCTCACTTAACCTGCTCTCTGATCTGTTCTTTTGTACCACACGTGGCAATGAGATGTTCTTTCTCGACAGGCAAGTTTGGTTTTTTTCTTCACAGTAGAAGTAATTTGAAAGAATCCATCAGGGTAGAGTCATAAGAGACTTTACTTGCTTAAGCCTGAGTTACAAAATTTGATTAAAGATATCACTATCCTTTATTTTTTTAACATAATAAACTAACTCATATGAAAACTCTAAGCTGAGTTGTCTTCACTACATTTTTCTCTTATCATATCTTGAGCTAAAATTTAAATGTTACCTGGAGCTGGGTAGGGTAAGTAGCCTGAGCAGGAAGAAATTCCTTTTAGTGGCCACTGCTTTAAAATAAGATGCCATACTACTGCTTGAGTTGCTGAATATTAAAAAAAATTGCTTTGGCAGTAGCACCTGCAAATTTCAAACCATTTTGCAGCTGAAAGAAAAACGGTATTGTTTTGAGGATTAAGAAGTATCTGTGTAACAATATTTCTGCATAAACCCATACATGGCCATTCCACAGTCCTCTCATCTGCATTAGTCAGTAGATAGCTGTGGTTTCTATGTACTCAGTAATCCCCAGTGGATTTCACTTCATGTTTGAACACTTCAGATTTGAGTTCAGCTGGTACATGTTTACAGTGGCAAATGTGATGTGTACAGACAAAAGTGGCACCATTTAATCAATTTTATTTGTGAGAATTTTTTCTGACAAGCAAACTGCAGCAGGATGTACAGGTCTGGACAGCAGCCATGAAGAGACTTAAAGACAAAAGAAGTGAGAAGCCAGACAATACAGCAGGGGCTTTAAAAGTAGAAAAATAGATAAAAATGCACTAGCTTGTTGATTTTGTACAAATTTCCTGATTATTAATTTCTTATTGTGATATCTTGGCTGTTCAATGTGTCTTATTAGCTTTTGCACTAGTTTTTATGTAAGGATTGTATCTCAGAAATTAAACATTCTGTTTTCAAGGAAATCTGTGAAGGGCAGAAGAGGAAAAAAGGCACTTATTTGCAGTCAAGAGTGTACCTCATTTCAAGATGTCCTTCTAAAATTCATTGTAGTAGCTACTTAAATATGTGATACAATGTAGTTTAACGTTTCATTATTTGTATTTTCCCACTTAAATTTGAAAAACCAGTGAGAAAATACTAGCTTTCATAAACCAAATCAACCTTGTCTGTTTCCACTGAAAGATTTTGTACTATCTACTGCAGTATGAATTTAGAACAAACCCCCTTTTTCCTAATAGTTACTACAGTAGTACAAAATATCCTTCCTTAAGAAAAGAAAATGTTTTTTTAATTTGCTTGTCACTATTAAAAGGATGTTTCTGAAGTACTCCACCTGCAGCAAATTGCAACAGGTGTATCTTTTGCATTTGTAGTTTTCCTAGCTTCCCCTTAAGTTTCTAATAACTTCTAAGATGTTGCAGTCTGGCATGAACTACAGAGAATTATTTTTGCACCCATGTGACTATACATATCAAATGGAAAATTTGAAGATTAGAATTAAATAAGTGTACAACAGCTCATATTTCAACTGAAAGAATAAAAGAAATTAAGTAAATTTTTTTAATATAGCGTAGTACAAGTGGTTTTGATCATTGTTACCACTGTTCCATTCTTCATGTAGAGCAGGCAACTTACTTTCATCATACGTGACTTTATTACACAAGCTTTCCTCTACATCTGGTGTTGACATAGGAATTCAGATGTCATTGCTAACCAATATGGAAGGGATAAGTAAGGAAGGAGTAGAAAAAAAAACAAACAAAACAAGTCAGAACTGTATCTCAGTGTCTAATTTCCTGCTTCCACTGTTTTGGGAGCAAACAAACAGAAAACAGAGAGAGGGAAGGGAGGGAGGGGTGTAAATAAAGAAAGAGTGAAGAAAAGGCATAAAGCAATGAAGCAACACTCATAGTTGAAACTTAGAACTTTGTGACATCAAATTGATTTGATATGGATTAGGCCCAGGGGCCAAAATATGAAGATACAGAATGGGCTTTTTCTGCAATGGTGCAATACTAGGAGCTACTGTGTGAGGAATGGCAAAGGAAGATTGTCACAGTATTGTATTTTTTTGAATAATTTACAAAGATAAATCAATATGTAGGAATAAAATATATGCAAATTGCCAAAAGATTGAAGTTACCTTGGTGATTTTATTTCTTTCTAAGTCTGAAGCCATAGTTCTCAGGTCATAACTTACTATATTTAAATTAATGGGTATTGGGGGTTTTTTTTCTTTGTCTGTATTTTTTCCTAAATGTATTCAATTTAATTAGTTTTTCTGTTATTTTTAAAGTGAATTTAGTATTCAACCAAATGGCTGTTTAGTAATTCCTGAAAGACAAAACCTTCCTTTTCCTGCACAGCTAATTTAGGGCTAAAAAAGAGCAGTGAAATGTGTCCTCAAATGGGAAAAAAAAAATTTCCTCCTAACTTTCTACTGGTTAAATTTGGGAAACCTAGAGTGAAGCTGGGGGAGTCATTCAGTATTTTCACGTCAATATCACACAGAACACAGTCTACCCTTTTGCCAGTCTATTTATTCTGAGCAACAGGAGCCACGAGTACTAGAGATTACTTTATATTCTTTATCAATTACTTTGATTTCACCAAAACTTGCCTAAAAGTTAGGTGTCAGGTCTAAGCTGGTCATCTACATTTGTCTATTTTCTACAGAGAAAGAAAATTACTTTGATGGGAATTCAACCAGTCCAAAGTTAGATGTCTAAAAAGCTGAAGTTACTTTTGGAGGTTTTTTTGTCCCTCCACAACAGTTGTCAGGTTAGTACAAAAATATATTAGATTAGACACAGTTTTTAGGTGGCTAAAGTTTACAGTGCCTATCTCCTCTGATCTGGAGCTCTTTGTGATGCAAAGATATCAGTTATGATTGATGTGACTTCTTGACATACTCATGCTGTTCTCCTCAAACTATTTGTTCAATGCCCATAAATCACCAAATAACTTTCAGTTGAAAATACTTTAGCCTAAGTATTAGGATAGGTTATGGCAAAATTTCATATTTAGTACAAGTGAAATGCTTCATAGTTGTTAAGCAGACAAGGTTCACAGCTGATATGTGGCTGCACCTGAGCCTGCACCTTGAAAATTGAAAATCCATGGTTGAAAGAATATAATTTTGATTCTTAGCATGTCCACGCTAGCAGTTTAATTCAGATCAAGAGTGTATTTACACAGAAAACCTAGTATTGTCACCACCTCCTCACACATTGCAGAGAGGTTCTGTAAAGTACAGCCTGGACCCTCCCAAGTGAACCTCAGCTGGAAGATGTGCTGCTTCTTACACACATTGTCTGCCAGTGGTCATTCATTCAGCCAACAGGACTGGACAAGAGTTAGGCCATAGTAAAAAGACAGTACTTGAAATGTGTACAGTGTGGATGTGAGGTCCAACTATTTTTTTCTAGACTCCCTTTTGCAGGTCTGCACAGCATGGTAATGTAGAGATGGCTTCCAGCTATGAGACAAGTACTCCCAGTAATTTCAATTTGTAGTCTTTTTTTACCTTGACTGTACCTTATCTGGTAGGTTAAAACTAAACCATTCATTGAGAATGTTTCCCTTAATAGAATAAAAGAAAAATAAATAAAACTGTTACTTATCCCCAAAAGTTCTAATCACACACACAAATGCACAAAGCTAGGTGTGCACTGAGCCACCCCAAGGCTGTGTGGATCACCAGTAGCCCCACTGGAGGAAGTGGAATTTCCCCCATTCCCATGTGGGACATATGGCTGCTTCAGCATCAAGTGAGCTCCTGCCACTCTTGACCACCCACTGACCCACACAGGTTGAAAACACTCCACGAGGCCCCACAAACACCAAGAGGGTCCCTGTGTGCCAACCCACACAGGTAGCCTCTGGCTAGGTGCAGGAGCCCACAGGAGTGTCCTTTTCTCAGGCTGGAGGGAATTTGCTATGTCAGTGTCCGCTTCTTACAATGCAAACCATGTTCAGCTGCTGCCCTCTTCCAACGTCCCTCTCTCTGCATTTAAAAATTGCCATGCTTCTTTTGCCCTTCTTTTCAAGCTGGCCTTTGCTTCAGAAGACTATAATGCACTCACATTCCTCATTTTCATCTGTTGTTGCTGCATATGGTATTTTACAGTGGGAGAGCCATGTAGTCACTTTTCCAAAACATTACTTAAAGGAAGACAGATTTGTGAAGTCAAGAACTGAACATTATTATTAATGCTTTTCTGTGACATTATGTGGAAATAAACATAAACCAAAACCCAACCTCTTTGCTTTCCGTATTCAACTATTGCCATTCCTTCATTTGCTGCATTAGGCTGATGAGAAGAACTTCCAGGTTCTATCAAAACTACAACCTAAGGATTTTCAGATGACAGAATGCCCTTCAAATCATGCCAAATTGTAAAACAGGAAATATTCTTACTACACTTCAAAAACTTAGATGCAAAAGGCAGAGTTCTCTTCTCAGGAAAAAAAGCTGCATTCCTGTTTGTTCAGGAATTTAGAGTAACACATGAAGATACTGTTTGGAAACTTTCACAATGGTCACAGAAAAAAAACCCCTCTCTTAGAGTTGTGGACAAACATTTACGCCTTGCCTGAATTTCTTGAAATAGCTTTGAACAAATATTTTGATCTGGTATTCAGAGCATGACAGAAAATATATCCTCATCAAGAAAATACAGATTTATTAATTCAGTTTGCAACATGTAGGGCTGACACTTTGCCATGGTTATTAGTTTTTAAATTAAGAAAATTTGTCCTTGCAGTTAATGAGAATCAGCAGTAAACTGTGGAAACAAAAAATCTTCATTTGGCTAACATCAGACATTCATTGACTACAGTTTTACTCAGTCACCTTTTAGTACATTTGGAAAGAATTCAAAATGACAAAGATCAACCAGCTTTAGCTTGATACTGCTTGAAGAGCTAAAACATGTTTAGGCTCTGAATATTAATTACAATGCTGCTTTAAAGGTTACAACAGTCCTATTCTCCCAGGGAGATCATAGTTCTGATTTAATAAAGGCTTAATTATATAATATTACAGAATATTGCAGTGAGCTGCAGCAACAAAACCAGCAAGTGGGTTATTCTTTCTTTGACAGTCCTAAAAAGATAATAAAGGCATGTGAAAAAGAGAAAAACCCATCTGTTAAAAAAATTGAAGCAATTATGGATTAATAGTTTGTCTGGGGGGGGTTTCCCCATTGGTATAGAAGAGAAAAAAGAGGATGTTATTCTAACTACTATGCTTGCCATTATTAGAGACTTTTTAAATAGAAAGCTGTATCAAATGCTGTTTAGCAATAAGGATATTATTTATATTACTGCAATTGAAGCAACTGTTTTGTGAAAAATACAAGGGCTTATCAGACACTTGCTGACATGAAATACCTATTAATAATTACTAGTTAAATATGAAAAAAATTCTTCTGGGTGCAAGGTAATACCTTCCATTCAATCAAGCCTCATCTTGCACGCAGAAATTTATGCCACCAAAATGTAAACCATATAGCTTTCTATGTTTAGAGTTTAGTCCCTATGGGATCTTGCTTTTAAACCTTGAGGCTGGATTTTTCATCTCACTGTAGGAATTTTGCCATAGAAGACATTACAGTGAAAGTCCAACAGGTGTGAATGTCTGACATCTAATTTCTTGTGTATTTTTCTCTTGCCTTTCCTTCTCTTTGTGAATTGCTTCTACCTTGTGAATTTTCATTCTTCCTATCACTGAAAAAATAACTACAGCCAGTCCAAAGAGCTCTAGTTCCCCTTTACCAAAACAGGTGAAATGTACTGCAAGGCCTTTTTTCCCCCTAGGGAACTTCAGGCTTCCCTTGCAGTCCTTCCTAGGTGCTTGACGGTCTTGTTACAGCAGGCTAAGGTGAGTCAAGATTACAGACACTCTCATCTCAAACTGCTCCATAACTGCAGATCTCCTGAGTCCTGGGGCCCTCTTCTGGCTACTTTGTCTGAACTGATAAGTAGCCTGGAAACACCAGCCAAGTGATTTCCTTGTTTTGTCTTGATAAGCAGCTGTCAGTGGTGCCTAAATCAGTAACATCTATCTGAAAACTTGGTACTTATGCTGCTTGGTATTTCTAATAGCCTTCTGACTTCCAGTTTTCTGACAGGAAAAGGTCTGTGGGAGTTAAAAAGAGAAGGGTGAGAACATGGCTTGATGTGGTAATTTGGATGTAGCACAAGGTCTTAACTGTGAATGATAGGCAGCACAGATAACTGCAATGTTTCACCTTAGCTGGTTTCAGAAAAACAAAATTAATCTCAGTCCTAGTCTTTCAGTCTTGTTCTCAGTTGCAAGACAAGCAGCAAACGTGCCATGCTTTGTTTCTAAAATCTGATAACCGCAGTACAGGAACAAAAAATAGCAATGCAGCTTTCCCTGCAGTTTCCAAGGAAAGAGACAAAACCTGATTTGTTCAGATAAAATCTCCCTACCAAAGGTGGAATTGCCAAGGATTTCCCTGCTATCTTCCTAATAAATAACCTCTGTGAAACTGGAGTGTAATTTTTTCCTAGGCTTATTCCTGTTCCTTTTAATACTTACTTCATTCTTTTTTTTCTATTTCTAAGTATGTCTATCCATGTCACAATGACAATAATTTTAAGAACTATGTAGTTCAGGACAATTCTGGTCCATGGTAAGAAGCATTTAAATTAATCTACTAGGTAGCCTTGTTCTCAGTGGAAGACTGGGTATCTCACTTCTTCACACCAAAATTATTTCCTGAGTTTTTGTACCTTACTCGTATACAGTTATCGAATGTTTAAAGTCTTCAGTGTGTATTGTTGCATTGACACAGAATTATTTCAAAAAATAAAATAATGATTTTTCACAAACATGACCTCTGCAGTAAGGGAAAAACAAACCAAAGGCAAATAGCATACAGAATAAGTTCCACTGCCTGCACTGGAGACATTTAACTAGGTCCATGACCTTTAAAAGAAGAAGGAGGAAAAAAAAAGCCCAGAAGATGAAAAGATGGGAAGATGTGTTATAAATACGTGGACACCCTGTAGCTAACTATGTATCTGGTGAACTAAAATTATCTTTTTTTGCCTTATAGGTTTTTTAAGTACTGGTGACCAAGCTGCAAAAGGCAATTATGGATTGCTTGACCAAATCCAAGCTCTACGTTGGATTGAAGAAAATATTGGATCTTTCGGAGGAGACCCAAAAAGAGTTACTATTTTTGGATCTGGGGCAGGAGCTTCCTGTGTCAGTCTCCTGACACTCTCTCACTATTCAGAAGGTAACAATCTTCTGAGAAAAGAATATTTTTTTTAAAACATTATAGTGTAACAAAAATGGCCATATCAGGTAGGCTGAATTAGAATTACCTGAGGTCTGTAATTTTTGTAAAATACTTACTAGCTAGTATTATGGATTTGATTTATTCAACAAAAATATTTTAATATGAAAAATTAGATGCTCTTATAGCAGAAATTTCATGTAACAAATGCCATGGGCAATATACTTCTAGCTTTATCAACAGTCTCCACTGGCCCTTCAATCAAAGTATTTGCCCTAATCAAAATAGAAAAGGGCAGTGATCTTTTTAATTTTTTACACACTCTTGTCTACACTTCTGACATGTATTTAGATGCTTTCCTTACTTAATAATAACATAACCTTATTTAAAAATGTAGTTATTTTCCCAAAAGTACTGTGTGATCTTGTACAGAGTTCTTAAGGTTTTGGTAAGTATTTGAGATGTAAGATTTCTACCTTCAATCTTCCCCCTCCCCCCCCCAAAAAAAACCCTCCCAAAAAACCCTCCCAAAAAACCCCAAACAAAACCCACAAGAATATACAGCACCAGTACCATAAATATTCTTTGTGAGAAGACCCAATCCACAAAAGAAGATAAGACCAAAATATCTATTGTATTTATAAGTCCATGCTATCACATTAAAACAGACAGAAATCCATGACAGAGTGCTAAGCTTTAGCAAGCAGTTGTAGTAGGGTACCTGGTATGCACACTCTGTCTGGAAATGCATAGAATTATGCCTGTCTGTTCAGTCTATTGATACAAATATAGTGCAGTGAATAACTGTTGAGTACACTGTGCCAAAACCAAGCATATATCACTAAAATTTTGTAGTATGTGCAGTAAATAATCATCACAAAGTTGTATCAACCACAGCCAGCTTTTCCCATAAATGCTTCAAAGTTTTTAAATGTTTCTGTAGCGGTTGCTGTCTTTGACATTTCAAGAGCTTGATAGTAGAAACCATGTGCAGAGGAGGCCCAGGCATTTTAGTTTAAGTATAAAATAGGCCATTTTAGTGATCTTACTAGGAAAAAACAGATGGGTCAGATTCACCAGTGAACTCCAATTGCTTTTCAGTGCTCTAACACAAAGAAGCTCTTCAGACTCGGTCTTTCATTTCTCTTTATATTAGTACACATAAAACAACCAGAAAGAACTGCTGAATCTCATCTTACTCTTTTCTGAAAAACGTAAATATATTTTAATATAGGCAGGGCTAACACACAGACAAAAATAATAATAATTAAAAAATTAAGTTGCTAAAGAAAAAATAATTTCAGAGTAGGAGACTCAAGCCTATTAAATTCATTTTAGCAGAGCAGGTTTTTTAAAATTATACAATGCATGTCTTCTGTGAAAGAAATGAGAGTGTGTAATTTTCATCTGACCTTTAAACTACTGAAGAGTGCATTTATGAGAGTCATTTACATGGTGAAGAGGATATGATTGCTTGTAGCTGCCACTCCTTTAGAGAAATTTTTACAGGACTACCACTGTGCTAAAGACAGGGGACTTCCATTAAAGATCCAGGAAAACTGCAGTACAAGTATGAGTTTTATTTGTGAAATAGTAAACTGAAACCTTCATTCTTTACGTGTGTAAGCATCAAGAAGAAGAGAGATTTTAATTAGTAGCCTATTAGAGATGCTATAAAAAGGAAGCAGTGAGTGGAACATATGGAAACTGAATTGAAATTTAGGTATATACTTTCTTTAGTTATTGTATAATCAAAGCTTTCTTTGCTTAGTGAAAGTTGCTTTTAATTGTTGGGGTTTTTAAAAAATTTTATTTTATTTTATTTTCAATGTATAATTGGATTTGCATTTAAACAATTTGCACCTGCAGGTTTGTTTCAAAAGGCAATCATACAGAGTGGAACAGCCCTGTCCAGCTGGGCAGTGAACTACCAGCCTGCCAAGTACACTCGGATATTGGCAGATAAAGTGGGCTGTGACATGCTGGATACCACTGATTTGGTTGAATGTCTTCGGAATAAGAATTACAAAGAACTCATTCAACAGACCATCACTCCAGCCACGTACCACATTGCCTTTGGGCCAGTGATAGATGGAGACGTGATTCCAGATGACCCCCAGATTCTCATGGAGCAAGGCGAATTCCTTAACTATGATATAATGCTGGGTGTGAATCAAGGAGAAGGTTTAAAATTTGTGGACGGCATTGTAGACAATGAAGATGGTGTTTCCCCAAATGATTTTGACTTTTCTGTCTCAAATTTTGTGGACAATCTGTATGGTTATCCAGAAGGGAAAGATACACTGCGAGAGACCATTAAATTCATGTACACTGACTGGGCAGACAAGGAAAACCCCGAAACAAGACGGAAGACCTTGGTTGCTCTTTTCACAGACCACCAGTGGGTTGCTCCGGCTGTTGCTACTGCTGACCTGCATGCCCAGTATGGATCTCCAACATATTTCTATGCATTTTATCATCATTGCCAAAGTGAAATGAAACCCAGCTGGGCTGATTCAGCTCATGGTGATGAAGTCCCTTATGTATTTGGGATTCCTATGATCGGCCCCACAGAACTGTTCAACTGCAACTTCTCCAAGAATGATGTAATGCTCAGTGCAGTAGTTATGACATACTGGACTAACTTTGCCAAAACTGGGTAAGTTTGACCCCTAACATTCCTTTCTGTTGATAGCATACTTCAAAAATAGCCAGTATCCCAGTGCAGTGGCTTCAAACCCTGATCTTGCAGTAGTATTACAGCACCATTTGCGTAAAACAGAAGGTAACTGGGGCTTATTCATATGTAATAGATTTTTAATTAGTTTGTTCCCTCAAACTATTTTGTTTCAGTAGCTCAGTGAGAATAATAATGAACTGTATTTTTTATTCAAAAAATAGGGCAATTATTAGACAAAAGCACGTCTCAGAGAAAAGGCAGCTCACTAAGATACTGAAAAATCAGAGGCAACATGTCTGCTACTTGGAAAAGGAACTGCCAGGCAGATAGCACTTAGCTGCTACAAAAGAAAGGAAGTTCTTGTTTTTAGCGACCTTCACAGGGATGGGGATTCAGGGAGAAATTGGAACAGTAAGGCAGACACTGGAATGATTTTTTCCTCTGAGGGCTATAAGAGCAATAATACTTGGCTGGAATGAAGGAGAGACTCAGATATAAATTTTGCTTTGAGAAGGTTAAAAAATTTAAATTAATTAAACAAAATAGAGACATCAAGGTTTTGCTGAAATAGAGTTGTAAACATCAAGGAAAAAACCCTCAAAGCAGTTTAATCTGTGAGTGCTATTAATAATCTCTGTCCTCTTTCTATAGCATTCCTTTAAAGAGTATTGCAGTGTTTCACTTGAGCAGCAGGGGCTTTTTTGTTAACCTTGAGTCTTCAGTACTGTATTGAAACAAAGATACTTGTGGCACAAAAGGGCTGTAAATCTTTCCAATGAATGTTTAAAGGCAGGATTGGGCTCTGGAAATGGCAGCTTTACTGCACTGCAGTGAATGATATGCAACTATATAAGAAAAATTCAGAGATGCCTAGTGTGAAAAACTCAGAGGCTTCAGTAGCTCTTGCAGCCTTTAATGAATCCAAATTACATTCAGGGGAGAGAGATTTTGCAGTCTTAACAAAAAGCTCAAGCATGAATAGAGTAAAAAACAATCAAATGCTTCAAGTCAATTCACAAGACAGAATGAAAGTTTTCGTTGCTCTGCATTTTAGACAAACAGGTACTTTTGTGTGCAAAAATCCCACAGTACTGCAACAATAGCAAATGAGCTGTAGAATATTTAGATATATTTGGCAACAAGAAGTCATCAATACTGAGATGGGCAAAGTTTAAGATGAAAGCTTTATGGACAGAGAATGCTGCTTACACACTCAGAAAGATGATTATACCATCAGTTTGTCTTTATTTTTGTAGTTGAAGTGACACATATACCTAGAGGACTTCAGATCCTCACAAATATACATCATTAGAATTATTATGGAAATGCAGGATATCCACAGTCTATTATTTGCAATTTCTTTATGACTATTCCCTGTAGAATAAGAAGTAATATTTAAGCAATTTTTTAGGCTGACATGAGCTTCTTACAGTTCCAGCTGCAGCCATTACTTGTAATTGCAAGCACTTTCCAGCTGTTGCTACTTGAAAACCAATTTCAGCAGGCTATACATGCCATCACCCAGTTCTTTGGTTATGAATCCACTGTGGTACTACACTTAAAGGCACAACAGGTGCCTTGGGAGAACCATTAGTAATTTCTGAAACTTCATCTTTGCTGATGAGACAGGAATAGGGTATATCTTCTATTACAAACTTGCTTCTTTATAGAGAGTCTGAAAGTTGTGTAATTAAAAATGACCCCTAGCTGGAAAATTTCAGTTTTCACAAAGATAGGAGAAGAGCAACACAAGACATATTACCTTACTTGTTTTTTTCTTTGTTTATATCAACAATGTTTAATTGTTCTGGATAGTACAAGAGAATACTTGGAGGAAAATAATGTCTTAAGATTACATTTGCTCTGCTCTTCTGATGCCTCCAATGGAAAAAAGAAGGTTGTAGCACCCTAAGCCTAGAGCAACAAGGGACATATCTGGCATAACTGTTCTTCTCTATACCCTCCCACATGCAATCTGGAATCCATGTGACAACTCAGGTCCTCCAACTCTCAAAAAGATTGATATGGCTCAAGTCGGCCTTGTTGGGGGCTTTGTTTTGGAGTTTTTTCCACCTTCTTTTAATTAATTGTTTCCCATCCTTATTCCAATAGAATTTGACGTATTTTGTATTTGTATCCATGGCAACACGTACGAAAAATCTGTTAACCGAGAGGTTTTGTTATTCCATGTATCCCTTGTATCCAAGGTGACCCTTGAATATTAAAACTGCACATTTATTTTTTTTATTTTTAATGCCTTTGAGACTTCTCCAATCTCTTCCACAGAGGCTGCATTCAGGTATCTATTGTGTAATTATAGCTCAGATGATGCATCATTCTGATGGACTGTGCTGGACTTTTAACAGACATGCCACATGCTGATAAAAAAAAAAGTCATTGTTTAATGGGTCTACTGCCGAAGCTGGATTTGGAGGGCAGGTCAATCCTGTAAAATCACTAGATGTCAAAGATACAGAACAAGACACAGTGCTTTTATTGTGTTTTGCTTTGAATTCAGTTACTGATATTAGCAAATAGGAGATAATTAGAGTTTAATTGCAAATGGATCATTCTTGAAATGAATACCCAGAAGCTGTATTTTTCTAATCCTCCATTTTCTACCTTGCTATGACTTCTTTTTTTTTACATTAGCAGTCATTTTGGCCTTTTCAAAACAATATTTCTAACAAGCCTTAGAAATAGGAAAACAATTTGTTATAGAGTAGGCATAAGAAACTATATTTGAGATACAAAAATGACATGAAAGTACAGCTTTTGAATCCACTATGTGCAAAATCATATGTGAAAGCTTAATTAAGAGGTGCACTTAAAGCTTCAGTTCACTGCCACTAGTACTATCCTAACTCTAATGGTAATTTTACATGCATAAATGTTCTGTTAGTTAAGGCCATGTTACATTCTTCACAGATACATCAACAAGGGGAAGGTGAACAACATGAGGGAATGTGTGCTAGTCCTTCACAGATACTCTGCCAGCTACATTCTTATGAAGAAGGATTTGAAGTTTCATACAGTAGACACAAAGCCATGCTCTCATTAGAGCCTATCTTTCAGGTTTCTAAAAATTATCTGCTTTTGAGGAGTTACAATACTCTATTTTTGCTCCCATTCATCCAGCTCTACCTAGGTTGGTGATGAGATAGATAAAAGCCTAAAGGAGATATCCTTGTTTTCTTTGTAATTCAGCTAAATACTCCTGAATTATTTTACTACCATTGATTCTAAAGCAAAAACCTAACTGAGTTATTAAGGATATCTATGTTTAATATTCAGTTTGGCTTTCCAGTGGAAGACACAATTAAACTGACAATAATTAAAATGTAATTAAAATCACATCAATTCTCTGTGAACCTGAAACCTCCTTTATGAGGCTGTTACATTTCTTTTTGATGTTTTTGTCTGAAGAAATAACTGTCACCAGTGGACAGTCTGTCTTAGTCAAACAAAACAGTGTACTTTTTGCTTTTGCTTTGGAAAGTTTTGCTTTCCTTAGTAGTTATAATAGTCGTCTGGGAGCATGGCAACAGTGGGACCTGGTGATAAGAAAGGAAATAAGGTAAGGGAAAATATGCTTAAGTACCAGTGCTTCAGGAAGGAATGGCTGTACCAATATTAGTATTGTGACAACATGAAAAATTGTGGAAGCATGAAGAACACTGCACAGTTTTTCTCTCTTTTTTTTTTCCCTTATGGACAAAAGGGGAATGGTGAAAAAAAATAAATGATCAAGGGGCATTTCAGTGTCTTGGAGACAGTCTCAGTATGTAATTGTTGAGACATGTTGCTTTCCAATGAAGTTAGAGAACAACACAAAAGAATAAAACACTTTAAGTGCATTAACATAACAGTTTCATTGTTCTGAGTGATAGTTAATGCTGTTGCAGAAGTAGTTAAAAGATGAATGACATATTCATATTCATATTCAACATATTATATGGAATTTAGGATAAGAGAAAACTTCTTAAGATTCCCCATCATTCTTCCCATGCCAATTATCACCTGATATGAAAAACTCATTTCCCTTTATTTGCTTTCCAGATCAGCTACTAAGTCACCTTATGGACAGGAATGTGTGTTCCTTTTCAGTAAGCATCCATTGCAGGCACATTTACTTTATATCACCTGAGAAAAAATTCAGTGCTTTTAATGTATATTTGTAGGCTGTGAGGTGTGAATTAAATGACAATAAACAGTAAGATGTTAAACTGAGCAAAATCAGCGCAGACTGAAAATGGAGAAAAAAAAGTGACAGTGACATCAGATGATTCTGCACATTAATTAAAAATATCTTAGAAAATAGAAAAAAGACTATCATAATCATATGGAGGACAAGTTCAGGTGTTTCATGATGATTTTATTAATTGTCTCCAGTGTACATAAGAGGAAGGCCAAAAAAGAGAGAAATCTTATTTTTATCCACTGAATATTTTTTGCTATATTATCATTAGTCTGTAAAACCAAGATCCATGCATTATTAGACCCTCTATTTAGAACAGGACTTAGTTATCCCATTTTATTGTGGAAAAAAAAAAAGCATTTAAATACCTATCTTCCAAATTCAGAGAGGATATTCAGACCATTTAAAGAGTTATTAAGTGATCAACCCTAGAGTCGACATCTGTGGTAGAGTTCTGACGCCCTCAGCAAAAAAATGACTTGTCTGTAGCATTGGCTGATGTTTTTCCTGTTCCTTGTTTCAATGGAAAGCTTCATGCCCACACACAGCCATGTAAACAAGTCCTTATATAATGTAATATTTTCTCTTTTGTTTGGAGGAGACAGCAGCATAACTAGCTGTTCCTAATACCTATAGTTATAAAGGAGAGATGGAGGTAGAGAGATAAAGGAAAGGCAGAATGATATTCATTTGTTTTGTAGACTGTTTGTAGGGGAAGAGAATGCTAATTAAAAAAAAATGTTTAGTTGATAAAATCATCATCTGCTATCATTTTTATAGTGCCATTAAAAAAAATTTAAGACGTGTATGTCCAGCTTGGCTCACTGAAATGAGCTTAACTTCTTCATCTCCTGTACTGTGTACCAATTACAACGAGTTTATGTGAGCTAGCTTAATTATACATTTTCTGTAGGACCTTTCCCAGAGTCTTTTGTGCTGTGAATCAGAACTGCAAGTGGAGAGAACACAAGATGAATTTTGTGCTGTAACTCTTGAAGGATTTTCAGTTTCTGACAAGAAAAATGCTTTGCAGTTTGATAATCTTGCTGATTTTTAATTTGCTTTAGAATTTATGTGTTGAAGCCTGAAATACTGTAGTAGTAGTAGTGTTGTGGTTTAACCCTAGCCAGCAACTGAGCCCTACCCAGCACTCGCTCACTCCCTCCACAGCGAGATGGGGGAGAGAATCAGAAAAGTAAGAACAAGAAAACTCGTGGGTTGAGATAAAGACAGTTAAAGCAAAAGACACACTTGCAAGCAAAACAAAACAAGGAATTCAATCACCACTTCCTATCAGCACGCAGGTGTTCAGCAACCTCCAGGAAAGCAGGACTCCATCACGTGTAACAGTTACTTGGAAAGACAAGTGTCATCACTCCAAACATCCCCCTGTACCTTCTCCTTCCCCCAGTTTTATATGTTGAGCATGATGTCATATGGTATGGGATATCCCTTTGGTCAGTTGAGGTCAGCTGTCCTAGTTGTGTTCCTCCCAACTCCCTGTGCACCTCCAGCTTTGAGGACAGGTGGTGTGAGAAGCAGAAGAGCCCTTGACTGTGTAAGCACTATTCCTCAGTAATGAAAACATAGCCTCATACTAGCTACTGTGAAGAAAATTAGTGTATCCCAGCCAAAACCAGCACAAGTAAATATATTGAATTGGGCCAGTATCTCCTTCTCTGGATTTGCCAAATATTTCTCGTCTTTAAGAACAAAAGAAATACTTTTATTTCCTTCTTAAATGCGCGTTAGTATCCCTCAAAGTAGCAGTATACATCTACTGCTGTACTGCTTAGAAGTGGGTATTACTCCTCCAGCTTCAACTAGGATGAACAATTACTAAACAACTTTCTTTTTCTCCAGAATTAACACAATTTGGCTAACTATTGCTATATAAAAAGGAAAAATAAATAGATAGGTAGATACATATATAAATAAATTAAATAGTCACAGTTTCAGAACCCCCTAGTTTATATCTTATTGATATGGGAAAAGTTTGATACAGTTCAATAATTAAAAAATCCACAAACAAACAACAAACCACCCAAAAAACCCCAAACACCTAAAACCACAAGCACAAGTAAATCAAAGTACCAAAATCATGTAGAAAAGTAATTATTCTTTTCACTCAAGAAAAGGTAAGATAAATCCTTTCTGGTAAACAGATAAATACAGGAATCTATAAGATTATTAAAGTAAAATTACCAATCTGGTGTAAGACCTAAGGAATAGCTCTTTATTATTAAATAATAATTATTAAACATTACTATTAAACTAGGCAATCATGTTTATGAGCTTTTGAAAATGAAAAAAGATGAAAAATAAGATGCTTTAAAATCTGCAGCGCTTGGTCTTGGTAGTCCCATAACTTACGTAACAGTGTATTGGAAGAAAAGGAAAGTATTATAATAATTTTCAGAGGAAATTAATGCATTTGAGAATGGAAAGGAGAATGGGAAGTTCTCAGAACAATGCACAGAAAGTTAATAATGTACTCTCAGAATAATATATCACAAAGTCCCAGAAAATATTCTTTGCTGCAAAAGAAGATTCACACTCAAGAGCAACAGAATATTGAACTCAATATTAGTAATTTTAAATTTCTATATTTCTTCATGCCAAAATAAATTCATATTTATGTAAAGTTTGCAAAAATTATAATGATACATGTCATTAATCACATTTAAATGCTTTTGTGCAATTAGTTTGTCTTTAATATGAACCTATAAGAAGAAAACAAAAAATAAAAGATGAAAAAAACGTAATTTCAATTAAAAATTTGAGTTACCAGTGTTGAAATAGTTTCAAAGTACTGTGCTTTTTTCTCTCTTGCTACTTAACTTCTATAAAACTTATTGTTTGTAATAATGTACTGCTCATTCCTACAAAGTGGGACAGAATTAAGGCTCACTGTCTTATGGCCATTGAATGTAGTTATTTAATAGGAATAAGCACATGGAACTTTCAAATAGTAATTTGGTAATGCAAGTGATGGAAAGATTTGCGACATACAAATACTTCAAAGATTTTCCCTAAAGTCGATATTTGTGCAAAGGGGGACTAGTATAGCTCAGTAAAGGAACACAAAAAAAATAGTTCCCAGTTACATGTGTTAGCCCTGCTACTTCATGTTTTGAAGATTTTTATGTAATATGCACAGCTAGTATAAATTCTTATAGTCACATGGACTTTCAACATTGCCATAGGGATTAGATACCCTTATTTACTACTTATAGTAGTGAAAGTAGTGGTACCTTCAATGAGAAATTTAATGTCAAACCTTAAGATGAGCTGAATCTACACTTTTACTTTGGGGAAAGTTAGTTAGTACTTCTCTAAGACTTTGGAGTAAGATGCTGAATCATACTGAAACTTCACATAAGCTTTTGGGAGCTGACACACAACCGTTTCTCTTGTTTTCATGTGAAAAGAGTATTATATTGTCTGAGATGCACTGTACAGTAAGTAATTTTTCTTTTGTTTATTTATTAACATCTGTTCTTAATTTAGGGAGGTTTATTTTAGCTTATATTTTCAGGTTATGTTAATTATCAGATAAACCATTAACTAAGAATGGAAGGGTTGTCGGTTTTTGGTTTAGTTTTATTTTTTTGAATGACTATAATATTGCCTGTTTTTATTTTTGTAGAGATCCAAACCAGCCTGTTCCACAGGACACAAAGTTCATCCACACAAAACCCAATCGATTTGAAGAAGTGGCCTGGTCCAAATACAATCCTAAAGACCAGCTTTATCTTCATATCGGCCTGAAACCCCGAGTTCGTGATCACTACCGAGCAACAAAAGTTGCTTTCTGGTTAGAGCTCGTACCTCATCTTCACAACCTGAATGAAATATTTCAATACGTTTCCACAACGACTAAAGTACCCCCTCCTGACATGACATCATTTCCTTACGTGACACGACGTTCTCCTGGTAAATTATGGCCAGCCACCAAACGCCCAGCAATGACACCTGCCAACAATCCCAAACATTCAAAAGACACCCATAAAACAGCTCCAGAGGATACGACAGTTCTGATAGAAAACAAACGAGATTACTCCACGGAGCTGAGTGTCACTATTGCCGTGGGGGCATCTTTGCTGTTCCTCAATATCTTAGCTTTTGCTGCGTTATATTACAAGAAGGACAAGAGGCGTCATGAGACTCACAGACGCCCTAGCCCCCAGCGGAACACAACCAACGATATTGCACACATACAAAATGAAGAGATTATGTCATTGCAGATGAAACAGCTAGAACATGACCATGAGTGTGAATCTCTGCAGGCCCATGACACACTGAGACTAACCTGTCCGCCTGACTACACGCTTACTTTGAGAAGATCCCCAGATGACATCCCACTAATGACACCCAACACCATAACCATGATTCCAAATACACTAACAGGAATGCAGCCTTTGCATACTTTCAACACCTTCAGTGGAGGACAAAACAGTACAAATTTGCCTCATGGACATTCGACCACTAGAGTATAGCTCAGCCCTTCCCCCTCAACCCTCACAAGCCACTTGGAAGAAAGAAAGAAAAAAAAAAAAAAGGAAAAAAAAACCAAGAAGAGGAAAAAGTTATAGTACCATCCATTGAACACCTTGTCAAAATCTAAAATAAAAACAAGTTAAAGAGAAGGACAGTCATTATTTTCTTAATGATCCTTCCCACAGAAACTCTCTGGTGTTAAAGATCAACTACAAACCCTGTGAAATGTGAAAAGTGTACATTGCTGTTACAATACTGCTTTAAGATCTCAGTCACTTTGATTGAAAGTTGAGGCCAGAAGAAGTCACTTAAAATGGTGTTTTGAGTGTAACAAGCAAAGCAGAGTCTTCTGGAACACAGAGGCAGTGACTGTACAGGTGTTTTGTTTTGGTTTTTTTAATAAATAATTAAAAAAAAAATTCTTTATGTGCCATACCATGAACGGCCCTTGCTAAAACAAAGACATCACCATGGGCTTTTACCCAGCATATGAAGCTGTAATCCAGATGGGGGAAATAGAATTTTATTATTAAAAACAAAAATGAAAAAAAAGAGGAGGACTGACTATGCAGTAATATCCGTATAGTTCTGCGCAAAGAGATGACTTGCCAGCCTGAACTATATTTAAAGAAACTTTGTAAAAATGTACATAGCTGTGAGTTTAAAAACAACAAAAAAAAGCTTTTATTGATGTTTTCAGTTTGAAAAGAGCTTTTAGAAAGATTGTGCATTCAGTTGTGACCTATGTGTATATACATTAGTCATATCACCTCTGTTTCCTCCAAGCCCAAAGGAGGAATTTCTTCTTAATTATTAGTGGTAAACAAAAAGCGGGAGTTTTTTCTAACATGTTTCATTTATATGAGGCCATGGTGTCATGCAGAGGATACAGTTGTCTGTGTGACCTGCATATTTTCTCTTACAGGTTACACTAATGCATGTTAAAGTATTCATAGGAGATTGTTGTTCTTTTCTGAAACTTTTTTTCCTATAATTTGATTTTGTGTTAGCCTTTGTTAAATTGCAACACAGCAATGGATTGGAAAATGGAGAAAACAAACAAACAAACAAACAAAGAAGAAAATAATTACTATTATAAGCTTGTTGAACTCAACCAAGAACCATCTGATACTTTACATTCAGAGTCCAGTGTGTAGTTCTTGGTTATTGTGATACATTAGGAAGAGTTTAGTGCCCTGACAAAAGCAGAGAAAGCCTGTGTTTTGGTCATCCTTTTATGAGAAAAACTAGCTCTATATTCACCAGCAGTGGAATCTTAGCTGAGAAAGCACCTTCTTAGCTTTGCCAGATGAAATAAAACCACAATTTGAAAGTGGGAAAATGGTGGGTTGGTTGACTGGCTGTCTTTTAAAGTGTTCAGAAATGAACAGTGCGTGAAGAACTTCTCTGCCCAGTATCCTGTATTGTGCTTGAGAGTGTACCTGTCAGAAAAAACTTTTTTTGCCGATTTGTTGCACAGCATTCCCATAGTCAGTGAACATTATGGAGAGAGAAGCAGAAATGTTGTCAGCTGTTCTGCATCTGAATAAAACTGAAAATCCCAGAGAGCATTACTCTCAGGAAGGATAAAATTCTTAGCTGATTATTTACTTCTGCCCTTCCTTCACTAGGAAACCAGAGGCCAAGCAGAGCTATCAAACAAAGGAACTTGGCAATTTGATTCAAACTACTGATTTGAATGTGAAAAGCTAGAAATAAGTTCTCGCAGATGAAGATTGCTTTATATTTTGTCTTTGAAAGTTACTCCATCACTGAGAGATAGTAACCAAAGATATTTGAACAAATTGGTCTGCACTTGAACATGATTATCCCAGATGTATTTTCTATTACTAATTCACAACAAAGCTGCATTAATATCATATGTCCCATAAATATCTAACACAAGATGCCTTGTACTTCTTGTTTTCTATGCTTTTTGTTTTCTAATAAAATGTCTTGGAATAGTCACCCCTACAATAAAATCAAAGACAAGGTGATTCGCTGAGTTCTATTAATCTGCACAACATCTTGTTGTAGCAGGCAGTAAAACAGATTTTGAAGGAAAGAAATAAAAAGAAAGTTAATGACGTGATAAAAATGCAACATGTGGTTGATATAATCCTTTATCTGTAATAAATGTGCTATAATCCTGACCTGGCTGCTCAGGTTGGAATGTGATAAAGCAACAACCCAAATGTATAACTAATAGCAAATGGAAAACTTTTTTTCTCACTGACCCATCACATAATGTTGATTAATGCTGACTCTATACCAGGCCATTTCCACCACCTATGTAATGCCTCAGCTGAGATACAGCAGTTCATAACTCTTTAAAAAAAGGTAAATAAAAAAGAAAAAAAAAAGAAAAAAATAAAAAAAAATAAAAAAAGGGAATGATGCTTGGCATCATAATCAGTTGGGTATGTTTGTAATGTGAATTACAGTATTTGTTTAGTACTTCCAATTGTCTTCTGCTAGCAATATGTACAGTACTGTGTCAGGCTTGTGACATTTGGGTAAAAAAAAAGTTCCTGTAAGTGAATGATTTTAGCTTTTAAAACTAATTACAATCAAGTTGGTTTAATAATTTGATACATCTGAACTGATGTATGATTTATAGAGGGAACAGATTTATAGGGTCTTCATAGAATTCTATAATTATGATATCAAAATATACTTTGCAAACTGTAAAAGAAAAGCAAAAGTACTTTCCCAGGCTTATATTCTTGACCTTAAGAGGCACGCAGGGTTTAATGGTTTCTTCTGTTATTGTTTTGCAATTTTTTGGTTTTTGCCTTAAGTAATGATAGAAGATATATATGGCTGGACACATATGTATAAACTTTTCAGCAGCATTTTTAATAATAAAATATCACAGTATTTTCTAATGCTTTGTGCAAAGAACTACGTGTTCATCCTTTTGTGTAGAAAATCTTTCAGAGGTGTGTTTTCTGCCCCATCTCCATTTCATTATCTAATGTAAACAATGCCTTGATACATAGTACAAAATTATTAAAGTAACAGAGGTTGCACTTTTAAGTTAGCATTGAGTTTTCATGGCTTTTGTAGTTCTATAAACCTGACAGTAAAATGAAAGAAAGTCAGACAATGAAGATATAAGAGAATAAGCTCCATGTATTTATTACCTGTGTGCACTGCAATTCCCATTGAAGCAATGGTTTAATTGTTCTGTTAATATTTTCTGTAGCATTGGAAAAAAAGCTTAGGTAAACAGCTTCCCATATAAGTGTATCGCTTAGCAGCTGAAAAATATATCTTCCAAATTAGGGATCAAAGTATTTCAGATAAATCTAATACATCCACCCTCCACAAGTAAATACACTTTCATTTTATAATTAAAATTTAGATAAACAATGAGTTTTGTTAGAAAAAATATGTGGGAGTAGCAACATAAGTTACTCATATATATTTAAGGGATTTACATATGTTGCAGATATGTTGATATCATTCTTCCTTCAAAAGCTAAGTAAATATAGTTTGTTCTTTTATGCTGTTAAATTCCATTTGTCAATCAGGTTTCCTTTCGCTAGAAAGTTATATAGTCATTTTAGTAATTTGAGCTGGATATTGTTTGCTTTCTGTAACTATTCTGCTGAATAGAAGTACTAACAATAATGTTTGATGAATTTTGAGGATATTGAAGAGTATTTGCAAAAAGCAAATTCTGGATTATTCATATCAGATTTTTGATATGGAGAATCAAGCTTCTGAGACAGAAACGTATTACGTGCCTACTGACCTAATCAAGTAGCTTGAATTTTGAATATTGAATTTGTATATAAAGCTTTTGCAAATAAACTGCAGATTTAGAATTGTTCAGCAAATATGTTTAATTACAGGTACACTTCAAAATTTCATAGATTGCTCTGAGATAATTTATACACAAGAAGAAGGGTTAAAATTGTGTAATTTCTGTGAAATCCACCTTAAATTGCTGGGTGAAGTCAATAAATTATCTTTTTTTCAGTTAATCAATTTCACATTAAAAAAAAACAACTTTAGAAGTTTGTTCATGTAACTAAATATTGTGTTGTTTTATTTCTTTACTGTCTGAAATATAAATCTGCAGATTAATATGTTCCTATTTTGACTTTGCTAAGAGTATTACAATTTAATGGTATTTAATATCACATAAAAATCATATGAATTACCATGACAATTCTGTGCTTGTCTCAGATTTGTAGTTTCACCTTTGTATTATTTAATCATTGTCAATTCTTTCTCATATTTTCATCTACAGCTGTTTGACTTCACAAACCTCATCAACCTGAATCTCTCCAGAGGCCATTAGCAGCTGGTAAAACCTGGGATTTTCATCCCACTAAAAATTATGATATTATGTATCTAATATCATAATATATTAAAATGCTCAGCACCTCAAATTAGCCTGAAAAGCAAGATACTAAAGTTTTCTTAATGGAAATGAAAAATAAGTAAGGGGTTTGGAAATGTCTAAACATCTTGTTTGAGCTGTAGCATAATAAATAACATTTAACTTTGGGATGAAGTTTTGATTCAAACCATTTTGTTTGGTGTTCCACTGTAGCCACCAAGGTCCTCACTGTGTCTTCTAAAGTTATCTTTCAAGGAAGTTATGCTTTCTTGGTCTTTTATAGCCCACACAGACTACTTTATCCAAATTTTACTGTGGTAAAAAACCCAGATCACTCAGGGATGACATACACACAACCTAGTCACAAAGTCCAGGCCAGAGAAAAAATTCTGTCATAAGCAAGTGAACTGCAGCTCCCCTGAGTCACAGTAGTAATTAAGGAGAACTTCCATTAATATTAAAATAAATAGGAATCAAATGTAAAAGAAGCATGTATTGAATTTGGTACATCCAATTTTTTCGAACAGAAAGTTGACAAATTTTTGCAATGCCTACATTTTCCCAACTTCATTTTCCACCCTATTTCCATAAAGAGTAACAAAGCATTTTCAGTTGATTCTAGTCATTCCCGGAATATCCACTTACTTAAATGAGAAATGAAATAGATTACATAGAATCACAGAATCATAGAATCATAGAATGATTTGGGTTGGAAGGTATCATCTAGTTTCAACCCCCCTGACGTTGTCAGGGACACGTCCATCTTTTTTTGTTTTCCCTCCTACTTAAAGACCCTCATGTACTGAAAACATAACAAATTCTTCCTTTACTGCCTTTTATCAGGGATTATAGGCTATCCAGATGCTTCAGAGTAGTCCAATTCCCAAAAGTTCAGGTTCAAATAAAAGGGAAAAAATAGACACAGAACTGGCATATATTGACTTAGACTTAGACTAGACAGCAGTTATGTTTTTCTCCAACGACCAAAGATATGGCATAGAAATACAGTAAACTTTATCTGTATTTTATTTAAAAAATACTACATTTGCAGAGACCACTTTCTCTTCTGTGTTTTTTGGGGTTTTTTTTTGCTTTGTTTTGTATTGTTGTTGTTGTTGTTGTTTTCAGGTTTTGATGTCTAATGTAATGCTTTTTGTCGTACCTAACTCACAGCTCACACTCATTTCATGTAATCTCATAACTTCTACCACTATTTCATCAGATATTTCCCCAAGAGGTACATATATGTTTTAATGTGTTTGGGTTTTGGTTTTTTGTTTGTTTGTTGGTTGGTTTTGGTTTTGGTTGTTTGCTTTTATTATTTCACAGCAGTTAAGTTTGGCCCCAGATTTGTTTTATTCTGTGTTATATGACTCTGAGAGAGCATCTTTCATCTGACATTTTGCTTGCTGATTTAATGTTTAAAAAGTTCTACCAAAGAAGTATTTGCATGACAGTATTCCTCCTGGAAATTCATCAGTCTCTGTAGCTCTCTGCACTTTGTGCCAGCCCAGCAGCTTTGATTTGACATAGTGTATGTCTTACTGGGAAGTGTCAGCTTGGAGGCAGGCTCTCCTGTTACCCTGTAGTTTATACTATTTATATTATTCACTATTGGCATTTGTTTCTTATCTATATTAATCTTTAATCAAGGATAAATTATATTAGTCTGTCATTCTATTTCACAGCAATATTTCTCAAATCCAAACACCAAAAAGGTAATTGTACTTAAATCTTGTTTAGATACAGCTAATTACACTGTACCATCAAAACATAAAAAACTTTCTAAGCCATTCATATTTCCTGATTCTCTCATCAAAGCAAACCAATAGGAGACTGGTACAGTTAGCCTTGTATGGCAAGAATGGGATACTGCCTTCCACTTGGTAAGAACTTGTTTCACGTAGCTGGGGAAATAAATACAATTAACATTTTCATGCATCAAAATTTCATTACATCATGTCAAAGGTAAGCAAGGCCTAAAGTAAAATTCATAGAAAGTGCTGATACAGAGGATTACACTCTAGTATCCTGCACTGGTGGTTATTTTGTAAAGGCAACAATTTTCAGGTCAATAGAGAGCAGCTTCATGAATGTTCAGTACACTTCAGTTACTGGATATCTCACTTCAGAAGCCAGAGTGGAATTTGTGGATTTCAAGAAATGAATATGATACTGTGAAAGTATTTTTAATGGTGTTTGTGCTTGCAAGAATGCCTATAAGCAGCAGAAAAGAAACCACAGGAAGAATGGCTTAAAATAAATAGGAATCAAATGCAAATTGTATCTAAATGAATTTGACAGGAGGAAAAATGATATAATACAATATGACCTTAAAATAAGGTGATGGATTTCTTCTGTGTGAGAGGCCAACAGAAAAAAGTATGAGTATCTCAAAGGATACCTTTTTACAGGGACAAGTCAAATGAAATCACTGCAGATAATGAGATTATAATAGGACTTTGAACAGAGATGTTGTGTCATAAGGCTATACCATATGGATTTAGATACGTTGAATATAATCTACAGTGCTCATCTGGGTATTGAGGAGTATAAAATTAGATCCAAAGATGCCCTACTTTAGCCAGGCAACAGTGCTGCCATGGTCGATAATATAGCAGAGCGAAATGTGCACTTGTGTCAGGGAATGACAAAAGAAATGTTCAACTCATTTTATTCCAAGAAAGGCAATGGTGCCTGACTCAGTAAATAGGGAATAATGACAGTACAACACAGACACAGGTCCTGCCTGGAGAACCATCTTGCATGTAGAGGCCAACAGAGGGATTATGCTCTAAATCTGCTTTTTTCCTCACTTCCCTGGTGGGGGAACACGGAGAGGGAAGTTCCCTGGAATATGCTGTGTTCCAGTAACCACTGGCCCTTGAGCCCTCAAAAATCACGGACAACTGATATAGGTTAGATGACATAGGTTAGATGTCCCTTAAAGCTGGAGCTGGGAGCAAGAAACAAGGAATAGGAACTGTTTGCTTATTACTAACATTATTTTCTCTTCTCAGTGAAGAACAGTCAGGAAGAAGAAAGGGAACAAGACCAATGCTCTGCCAGCTTTCCCTAGTACTCAGGGAAAGCCAGCCAAGCTCCTTAGCTTTCAGTAGGGCTTACAGCTGCAAAAAAGTCAATAGAGGCACTCAAGGAGCAGTGGACAGTGAGGAAATTGCTAAAGATGGGACAACTTGCTGAGTTGATTTGTGAGGCTTGAATGCCTCTCTCTCCCCTATTATAATGGGCTTATTAAAAAATTTCTATGCTGCTCCACAGGCTGTGGACCATTAATTTAGCAAAAGTCAGTAAGAATGTGATTAAAAATTAATCAAATAAAAATTTCATTACCAAAAATGAAAGCTCTAGCACATGTAAGAGAAGTATTACACAATGTTGCTTGAATCTTGTGATCTAACTGCAGATGTGAAGTTATAACTCCAAATCAGACATTTACAATAAGCAAGTTTTGATGGAGGCCCTAGAATGAATCATCAGGTGTATATGCACATATCTGAGATGTGGTGTTTCATTTGCTACAGTTCTATAAATAGTAATTTTGACGTTACTTACATTTTCTTGCTGAGCCTGTGGGATGTGAAATAATATATGCCAAGGACACATGAAACATTGGCCAGCAATTCTCAGCCCTGCAGCACATGGACAAAGGAAAATGAAGACAGAAGTTGCTGTAACTTCGAAAAGCTGACTATATTAGGAACCTGGTCTTCTTCAGCTCCTGCTACCAAGACACCGTCCAGATATTACATGTAATGAATTTTACTGTGGACAACTGTTTCTTCCCTCCGAAGGCTGCCACATAGCTAGGGACTAACATGGATTGAAAACAAAAAATATCTCCACAGGGTGCTGATATCTCAGTGACTGCACTGACATCTGTAAAGCAGGTTTACAAACTTCCTTGGCACGCCGCAACTTACTAATAGATGACAAATAAGAAATGGAAACATCTGTTCAGTAAATACCATATGAGAGATAATACCAACCACAAAACAGAAATGCAATTAACATCTGTTAATGAGGTCATTGTGGATTAGAACCATTTCAGCAATTTCCAAAAATTATTATGAATCTGGCATATCACATTTAATAATCTAGAGACTCTGCAGGTAATCCTGGAGACATAGGTAAACACTAAAAATCATAGATATGTACATTTGTACTAAACTGACCATAATTCTCCATTTTTAACTCAATATCTGATTTCATCTTTATTTGTCACCTAGAATTATTTGGACTTACTCTTTTTACTGTCATCTCTGCTTTCCATAAAAAAACATTAATTAACAATGGGAAAATTAACAAATTTTAGTAATCTCATTGACTAAAAGAGACAGTAAGGTTGTCTGAGAGACAACATGCTTGAGCATACCTTTTTACAACTGTCAAATTCTTACTAATATTTATCCCTGAAAATAGTTCTTTCACGTTTTCCAAATGAAACCTTTATGAGTAGGTAAGATGGCATTGTCCCTTTTAATTTCACAGGCATAGTTGCTTTAAGTGAGAGGCAAATGACTAATTACTACTTTCTCTATTGTTTTCCAGCTGTTAAGAAAGCAAAGTTAAGGTATAATAGCATTTTTCTTCTTGATGGGGTGGAGTCTCATTCAACCTTGACATTTCTTAAGACTATTTTTTTTTCCTCAGGAAAAATTCAGAAACTTAGAAAACAAATGAAAACTGATTCAGAGAGGTAACAAGACTTTTTTTTAATAAAATAGAAAATTTTAATTTATTAAAAAACCCCTATGAAACAGTATTTCTTTTATTTCTGTGATTATTATATGACTCCATAACTTTAGCAATTGGCTTCAGAGCAGTTTCTGCATTGCAAGCTTTAAAATGTTGTGAAAATATGAAAACAATGTAATTTTATGGGATATTTAATTTGGGCAAATAAGGTTTTTGGTAGATATACCATTTTAATTATTTTAATAGGCAATATGATGATTTATGTGCAAATACAGAACATTTGTAGGAAATCTTGCTAAATGAGTTTTTTTGGATCTAGATGTCTACATATTTAGATAACTGGAATGTATTTCTGTATCTATCTATATGTGCAGATATAATAATAACACTCATATATATATATTTAGAGTTATTATCTGCCTCCTCACATCCAGTTTTCAGTGTCAGAATATAAAAGATATTTTTGATTAGTTATGAGTCACAAAATAAGAAAAATACCAAACCATTTCACAGATATTTTGGAACTGGTCCTTTTAAACACATTTTTTTCTAGAGATATACACAACCTTTTGCTCAGAAGACACACACACACAAATATAAACAAGGGAAAGATGAGAAAGTTACTTATCCTCAGTTGTAATAATAATAATTCCATTCATCTATGAAAAATAAGGCTATGGAAATGGGGGCAAAAGCAAGCAATGGAGAATGGACAAATGTAAGTCAGAAGGATGGCAGGAGTTACAGAAGAAATGTGGCTGTTAAACAAGGACATATGAGGAGGAGCTGGGAAATGATCTGAGCCTGGATCAACTGAACTCAGAGAGAGTTCAGAAGAAGAAAAATATATACCAGAAAACAAGAAGATAAAATAACCAGAAAGTATATAATACTGAGAGTAAAAGTTCAGAAAATAGTGCACAGGGCAAAGAAGTAAAACTGGACTGCCAAGGGTGTTTGCATTAGTGTTTTTGTTTGGATCAGGAATATACTGTTAAAAGAAATATCTCGAGCACTATTTAACAAATTTTCCTCACAAACTAAACTTTTGTGTGCTTTACAAGGGATTTTGGAGCAGATGAGCTGGATTTTTTTTGTATGAAGGTATATACTGAAAGATATGGTCTAGGAGTGCACTCCATGCCTCCAAGCAAACCACTGAGATTTGTGGATGCAAAACATTCTCTGACACTTTCCCATAACCCTGGCACCAGTCATTGTCCCTCTTGTATTTAGCAATTTGGACTGTGGGTATAAAATGATACTTTTCTGACTGCATCAAGGCTAATTCATCGAGCTACCTAAGTTCAGTTCATGGCAGGATGCTTTTGATTTCAGTCCCAAAATACATCCTAAAGTCCCAAATATTAAAAAAGTTTACAGAACACTTACTCATTTTAAATTCTACTCAATACTATGAAAATTTTTGAGGCAGCTATAGAAAAACAATTGAGAGCAGGTACCACCGCTGACTTTGCATGGCAGATTATACTGACAAAAGGATATTTATTTTCTCTTCTCCTCTAGATAAAGCAGGCACACATTCAATACTAAATCTAATTCTGTTCCTGGTAGTTTAAGAATTGATCAGTGCACTGAAATTTACTTCTTGTCCACTTCAGAACCTGAAACCTTTTGTTAAATACTGTAGTTGGAAAATATGCTTTGTATTATGCTGTATGTTCTTAACACTGGCCTAAAATGCCAGCCACTTGTGAATGTTGGAAGTAGACACATGCAACAAAATTTAAAAAAAAAAAAGCTTCACAACTTTAAGGTAGTTTTTTTAAAAAATTTGCATTTTATTTTAATTCTTTTTTTCATTATCAAATCTAGGCACTCCCTAGCTTAATTTTATAAGCATTATATAACTCACTTTGGTAATTATTTTCATTACAAGATTTGGAGGGAATTAGTTATGAATTTCAGTGTTAGATTGCATGGTTTTTCCCTGATTATATCTTCTAAGTAAATATGATAGTCTTGGACAACAGATTTGTCACTCCATTTTGCAAAAAGAACAGATAAATATGTTTTTCTGCTTTCTTTTCTGTAACAAACATAGTGAGGATTTTTATATCAAAGCTGGGCTTTTTATCATTTTAGTCTTGGATATTCCAGTTACAAACCCCTCTGTCAACTAAGAAAGGAACACAAAACAACACGTACATTCCATACTTCCATGACAGTTCTAATATTAGATCAAATGAGAGAACTCCTAGCATATATCATCATGCTCTGCAAAGCCTAAGATTTTATATTTTCAATTTAAATGTATGTAGGAACAAAACTTCTTTCAATTCATAAGTTAACTTGCAACAGCCTCTTTTTTCAAAAATTAAAAAAAAAACAAAAAACAAAAAGCAAAACAAAGCAAAAAAACTAATCCAAATTTTTTTACATATTTACAACTGATAAAACTATAGAAAACATCCTACTCTTGGAGGAAACAAAATCCACACCGGATACTGAATATGATCCACATCACATATTGTAGCCACTAGTCTAAAGACAGCTCATCATGGTCTTCAGAAGTACAAATTAAGAGAACCATATTTTAAATAGAGTCTTCATATTGAGTAAGATAGGGTTTTTAAAGATGGTACTTTAAACCTAGTTTAATTTTTCTTTTCCTTTTTATTTATCTACTGGATAATCATTAACTTAAACTTTTAAAGGCTCTCAAGATTTCCTATACATGGGAAAGCTTTAGAAGTAAAAAATTATATAAAATCACCCATTAATCTAAACAAACAAAGCAAAACAGCTGTTTACAAAGAGCTATCATGTTTTACACTCTTTATGAAGTTCCATGGAAAAAAAAAAAGCAACAAAAGATCCGTTTACATTTGAGAGAAAAAGGAATTTTAACCTAAGTAATATAACTGCATTGAGTTTTTAATGCAGTTATGAATGAAGGAGCCAGAATAGTATCTTGATCAAGCAAAATGTCCCATGTTTCATTTTAACAAATCTATCACTCCATGCAAAATCTGCATGAAGCAATTTTAAATCAAGTAACAAAATTTAATAGGAATATCCTTGCACCTGAGGTAAATATTTTATCTTCTTTATTGAACAGTTGAATTATGTCAACTTGGTCATTACTTCAATTTGAATATCTGAGTCTCGCATGCATGCATAAAATTCTTTATTGCAAAGTTTTAATCAGACTAATTTTCTCAAAACTGATTTTGGGGAGTATTTAATAAAATAATTATATATTATAATAAAAAAAACTAAACTGAGCAAGGTGGTTAGCAAAAGTAAGAAATACTTTATGTTTTAAACCATGGACATGCCTCACATAGAAGCTGGAGTAATGAAAATTATTGTATATTGACGAAGAAGATTTGAACCTCAAAGAGCAAAGGTTCTGCTGTGGAGCTATAGTGTTAGGAGGAAGAAGCCAGGCTCTTCTCTCTGATGTCAAATGACAGGACAAGGGGCAATGGGTGCACGCTGGAGCATAGGAGGTTCCATGTGTATATAAGGAAAAGCTTTTTTACTGTGAGGGTGACAGAGAACTGGAACATGCTGCCCAGAGAGGTTGTGGAGTCTCCTTCTCCGAAGACATTCAGAACCCGCCTGGACAAGTTCCTGTGCGACGTAGTCTAGGTGATCCTGCTCTGGCAGGGATATTGCACTAGATGATCTTTTGAGATCCCTTCCAACTCCTAATATTCTGTGATTCTGTGATTTTATATTTTATTTTCAGAAGTTCCTTAAACATTTCTGCAATATCTTATTTGTAACCCCTGTGAACACATTAGCTGTAGTAGAATTAGAAGCAAAAATATTTAATCCTTTATTATTTTGTATTGTATCCATATGTGTCTAAAAATCCCTCTAATAAAAAAGTACTATTTCATTAATTAGAAGAAAGGCAAACCTATTCAGTTATTGTAAAAATTCTAAGAAAATCAATACTTCTGTATCTGGATGTCAACATGGCTATTAGGTCTGTCTTTCATAACACAATTCCCTACCAAAATAAGATAACCTGGAATTTGGAAATTTGGAATTCCAATTTCTATTTGGAAAACAGAGATATTATTTAATTCTCTCTCTTTTTAATAACTTTTTCCATGGCACAAACAAATAAACAAATCAGGTGACCTGCACACTCTAATAGCTGATACTTCAGTACTTCAAAGCACAGCAATCTGCAGATTTAGAAAATATAGATAATTAGTGTGACAGTTACAGTGGTTTAGGAAATTGCCTTTTACTGACTGTTTCCTTGTTTATACTTGAACAAGATTATTGCATCAGGTAAGTGGAGTTCCTTCTTCCTGTTCAGCTGCTCAGGTTTGAAATAAGGAAGAAGACTAGAAAGCATTCAGCAGCACAGGACGGCTCCATTCTAGTTCAACTGCAATCATCCTTCCAGCTATCCTCACCTTTAAATAAAGAAATAATATTCTGATTTCTGCTCAATGTACCCTACTAACGCCTCACCCAATAATATAGAGTAATGGGGTAGAGAATGGAGAGTGCCACTGCAGTTCTGTCACTCTGCAGGTATTCATGTATCAAGAAGAAAAAGAAGAACAGAGAGATGTAAAAGGAGAGTGAATCCCAGAGAGAAGAGGCATCTATGGAGTAGGTAGAAGCAGAATAGATACGACACTCTGCTTGGAGAAGGAATTGCTGAAGCAGAAAAAATGAAGGGCCGTGGTCTAGAGTTTTTATAGCCAGAGATAAAACTAATGGAGAAATTGTCAAAATTGACTTGTTGTTTAGGTGAAGAATTAATTTTCAATAATGAAAACTGAATTCCTATATAGATGTCCAATAATTTTTTCAGACTACTGTAAGCAGGAAAAAATTATGTACTTGCAGAAGGTTAAAAAAAAGAGATCATATTTATGCCCAGCTCTGATTGGAACAGTGAGCTGCACCATTAAAGCCTGGAGGCTTTAAGACATAAGTGTATGCAGAGTTGGACAAGAACCACAGCAACATCTGGATAGTTTCACGGCACTATAGCTGTAGAGGTTTTCCCTGGCACCAAGCAAAAAGGGTGATCCAGCAATGCACAGACTTCACCTAGCAGACTCATCTGAGTTCACATGGTCTTCAGCAGAGCAGGCTAGACAGTCCAGTAGCCTTTCTCTATGATTTTCATACTCAGTGAATCAGTTTTTGAGTGGCCCATTCCACCAAGAGTAATTAAAATGACCACAAAGACTTCTGAACATGGTCTGCCTGTATCAAGTATTTCTGAAGCATTCTTTGAGCTCAGTGTTTGTGCTCAGATTTCACAATGAAAAAGAAACTGCTGTTGAGGCAGGGAGTAAAGATAAAAAATGAGCTATGACATAAAAGCTCAGAATAGCTGAAAGCAGGGCTTATATTTACAGGGGTCAATATAGTGCCTAAGAAAGCAGAAGAATGAAATACAGTGTATGAAATTGTTCACGAGTGAGAACTATTAGAAAATATTATATACAGCAAGAGAAGTACAGAAGACTAGAAATAAATAAAATAACAACAGATAAACAATGGGCCTGAAAAGGTTATTGCATTCTTTCTCTTACATATAGGTACCTGTTGCAGAAATATTATTCGGAGGTGTGTAATCTCTGTGTTATAAACGTGGATAATGTGTACATAGAGAAGTAATGGACAGTAGAGGCTGGTGAAATGTAGATATTGCGAGAAGGCGCAAATGTTATAATAATGTGAAAAATGCATGCATTTCCACATTATAAATTATATTGTTGTGTCTGTTCTGGGATATTCTAGAACATACTATTTTGATTCTTTCCTCTTATGTCTTCTGGTAACATATGGGCTGTAGTGGCATATGGGTAAGGTTGGTAAGTGCACAACTGCAGTTTGAATTTTCCATGGAAAAGGTGAGTGACTGCAATCAGAAGAAGTAATTATTTTTCATTCCAGAAAATAATGTACTATGTTCTGCTCAGAGCTTTTCTTCTAAACATACAGAATACCTTAATGTGTCTTCATCATCACAGTCCTTTCCTTTCTAAAGCTGTAGAACATTAAATCTTTTACATTCTCCACTACTGAAAGGCTGTCCTATGTCAACTAGTATTTAACTGTCTTGTCCTTTTTCCTCCTCTTCTGTGCACACCCATTTTAGTCTGAGCCTTGGGGACCCAGATAGAGCATGAATGTAGACTTAGGATTACATTCAGAGGCAGTTTAGACTTAACACATGTGACTTGGTTTGTCCTGGCTTGCTCACTGTATTCCCACCTCAAGAGACCTCCTAGATGGGTCCTCAGGTGCTCCTTGACCCAATGTCAGGTCATGACCTGTGAGGAGCAAGAGCAACCCTTTCCTCTCTTGACCACTTGTGGTAGAAGAATTCACTGACTTATGCACCTGCAATCACAGATCTCATTTCAGTTACCTGGAGAAGTGTTCTCAAGCACTAGAAGGTCTAACTGATGGTGGAATAGCGAAATACTACACCAGAGAGAAAGGACTTAATGAAGCATAACAACCTCAAGTAGGAAGAGGCACTTCTTGCTGTGATACATGCCAATAACCCTGTGGTGGTCTGTCAACAGTTCTCTTGGCCACAGTCTACAGTTGAGAAAATTCCCCTGTAGCTCCCTGCAAGGATGAAAGCTGTAATTCAGTACTTCAAAAATATCTTATTTTCCTTCCTCCCCTTCTTTTTATTATACATTTATGTATGTACTTCAGAATTACAGTTAATTAACATGAAAAAAACTGCAAGCATTCACATCAAAATTCACTCTAGAAGACAACCAAGTGCTGTGGAAAGCATTTCCCTTTGTTCAGTCAGCTATCGTAACAAGTTTTCTCATACAAGGTCAAATGAGAAAAAAAACGTTTATTCATAAAGCCTGCAAAAGCTAGGTGCCGATCTATGACTTTGGAAAAGCACGGTGTGTTCCTCCGTAAAGCTTTAATTCCACTAGTCCTTTAATAACAGATGTGCACTGAATTCAACTCTGCTGAACAATGAACAAAGCTCATGCTTTCCTAAAAATAAGACAAATATGTAGCAATTACTTTGTTATTTGTAAATTGAGGTATTTTCTGTGTGTTCTTCCTCTCTGTTAGAAATTGAAAACAATAATTACTGATGCCATGTTTAGTTTATCCATAGGAAGAAATTCAGAGTTAAGACAGTATTTGTCATGCATTTGCAGGATTTGGTTGCATTTGCCTAAAAAATATTCAGCAGTCAAGTTTTTAATTAAAAATATCACTAGAAGTGGTATTCATATAATAAGCCTCCAATTTTAAGTCATGTAACATTTAGGTCATAGTTTGTCACTGAAGATTGGGAACAATGTTGATTATTACAAAACAACACCCAGTTTTATGAGCACCTTGCTAGATAAATACTATAGATAAAATATATAGATAGATACCACATTCAGAAAAGAAAATAAAACCCCAAGAAAAAATTTCTTTCTCAAAGAGCTGTTCAGATTACTTCACTAACATCAAATAACAGTTTATTCCAGTGTTAGCAGAACTTATGTTTTTGGTTAATTCATCAAAGTTTTTCTATTTATATAGGAAAGATTTCATATTTATACAAGAAATCTTTTAGTTAGAATCTTATTAATTCTGACTTTTTCTAGTTCATGGTAAAATGAGGTGACCGATACATGAGAGAAATAACAAAATTCACAACATTGAACAAAATACAAATTAAATGTAACTTTAGATTTTAATATATGCCTGCTTCTGTCAGTGCGCACATTACACCACGCATATTCAATTCACATATAAATATATAATTGTCTGTAAGGATTTCCTACTCTATTTTTAGAAAAACTGAGGGAAGGGGGAATGATAAAATGATTGGATTTTTATTATACTAGAAATTTTGCACTGAATTGTATTCATATTGATATTTTCAACATATTTTTCCAGAAATAAAACAATAAAACTTAGTTATCTTTGAAAAATATAAAATATAAGAGTGACTTTGATTTTCTGTACTTTGTAGAATCAGCTTTCTATTTTTTAAATGGCATAAGACATAAAGAAGACCAAGAGAAATGAGCTAGAGATTTACTCCATTTACACTGTGAATTGTACACAATCAATAAATCACACTCATTTGGCCCAAAGAATTAGGCAACAGAAATAAAAATGTAAAATATTGTATCAAAGAAACATAACTACATTCATGTTACTAACAAATTCACATTGTACCATGACTTACACAAGTGCATTCTTAAAATCTTCACTACAACTCCTAAGAGAATAAAGGGAAAAAGACATGCAGTAGTTGATATATCTCATCAAATTGGAGTTAAAAAATAATTTAGGTCTCAAAATGGACAAAAGAAGAAAAATCACATATGACAAGTTTCTAATGTGAAAGTTGTAATTTTTTTTCTTCAAAGTGAGCATTTTGAAATTTTTTGTTATAATTTAAATCTGCAGTAAATAAATAATTGTCAATGAAACAAGAATATGAGTGCTTCCCATGTAACATTGGTAACATGTCTACAAAAATTATTGTCCTCATTGACTAGAGTATGTTTTCACTTTACGTTTCTTATTTCAGGGAAGAGGTTGAAAGGAGAGTTTGATTTGATATGGACATTTATGCGGCAATAGTATTTAATACAGAAGCAGAATAAAAGGAGTAAAATAAAAACAGTTTGTACAAGCAAGAGCACAGTACCTTTTCTGGTAGTGATATTGAAATAGAATAAATCACTCCACTGAACTGAACGAAGCTTTGCCTAGTTATGGCAGATGAAGATTTGTCACATAAAGTCTTCCTTGTATGTTTTTACTACAGATATCTTTGTTGTTGCTGTTGTTGTTATCTACTTACAGTTAACAAAGATGATAGAAATGCTTATACTTTATTATGTGCTTTGAAAGCAGCATCAACAAATTATTGAAAATGCTTGTTACTGTAGCAGTGCAAGCCTCAGATCAGTTTTTGCCCCTGTGTCATCACTGCCACTTTATTTGTTTTAATTTAAAGATAATTTGGGATACTTGAGACAATTTCAGCTAGACTACTTTCCAATAAATGTATATTTTATTGATCCATATTAATCTATAAAAGTAACATGAAACTCAGTTGACAATTTGCATAACTTTCAAAAAGGGTTTTTTTTCCTTCCTTTTATTTTAATGGTACAAATTCGGCCTGACCAGACATATAAGGCCTATGTTTGCCATACATTTTTATCTTCAATTGAACATCACTGCTGATATTATTTTGTCTCTCTGCGTTTTATTACCTTTTCACTGTTATATGGCAATTCCTTTATACTGTAATTGGAAGCACGCACGATATAGTATTGTTCCATGGGTTTGTTCATTTGTTGTTTTGGTTTTGTTGATTTATGGTTTGGTGGTTTTTTTCTTTTTCCTTAAGGGGTTTATTTCCCATTTTCTTATTTTAGTGCTATTTCAACAAGTTTTCAGTGAATTTTCATGCATTAAAGTCAGCTTTTGTAAGGAGTAAAACATGTCATTTATTCCCTGAGCCTTTCATTTGCCTTGGCTTTTGCCTTCAAATTAAGTTGCCAGCAAGATATAAGATCATAGCAGGAAACAAACAAATGATCATGACTTTTGTCATATCAAGCTATAAGAAAAAGTGGGAAACTGTGAAGTAACCACCCATTCTCCAAGCAACCTGGTTTGAGCGTGGAAGGCGATGAAATATTTGTATCTGGACCGAAGTAATTGCTCTGCTTGTTTCCAGTCCTTTTCCACATCTAAGTTTCAGGTCTTGAACTTACTTTTGCTGACAATCCTCAAAGCAGAAAACTGTTCCCTAATAAAATACTCATACTCTGCTTTTTAGAGAAGAGTACTCTTTGCTACATACTTGCTGTGGACTTCACAAAAACACAGGATGATAGAATGGTTGAGATTAACTTGACTTGGTTAACCTGGCATTTTCCATTTTTTTATAGAAGTCAAAGCTTCAAGGAAGCATTCCACCTTTCCCATCTGAACTGAGAAGCTTTTCTTTAGAAGCAAAACTCAATAAATTCCCATATGGGAAACAAGTTGTTTTGAAAATATCAGCTCTCCTGGATTTCTTTATGCTTTTGAAAGGAGAAACAAGTTAGCCTGTCTTTTCTATAGAGCCTTTATGTTTTGTAGCAGAATACAGACAAAGTGTAAGAATGAACAGCAGGTAGAAAAATATATTTGTTTCTATAGAAATCTCTTTCTGTTTTCTTCACCCAGGCTTTTACTTCATCTTTCCCAGAAAGGAAGAGACCAAACTACTTTACTTCTGGTTGCTAATTAACTGTATTTCTACACTGTACTCTGACACAGACACTATATGGTTGAGCAAAATGAACAGCAAAAAAGAGTGAAAAAATAACATAAGGAAGAACATGAATTTCAGTGTATCCTCCTTGATTTGTATCCATCACCTTTCTCAGTCATGTACTACAGGATTTTTCAGGATTCAGTTCATTACTTATAAGGGATCTATCCCTTTTCCCAGAGCTTGTTTTGCAGTCTTTGAAGAAAACTAATGACTTATCTTTCTCTCCAAGAGCTTTTCAAGTACCTGAGCAAATAAAGTCTCTACCATATTACACTACTGCTAATTTTTATTAAGGCCAGGTTCATTGGCAGATAGACTTTAGGAAAGCAATACCGTGACCCTTAGTTTTTATATTTTGCCCTGTGCTTTTTCCTTAATAGTATGCAATGACTTCTTTTTTACTACTGGAGTCTACCACAAGTCAGAGATTATTACCTCTAATTCCTAGCAGGGAATGGAGCTTTCTTGGACCCTTAAAACTTGTAACTTAAGGCCATGAAACAAGCAAAGCCATACAATCTAACCTGAATATCATGATATTAAGCTGTATAATTTTGCAATCCCCGAAATAAATTGTTAGTTGTCCTTATTAAAGGACAAATATAAAGTTATGATAATTGGCAAAGAAGCAAATAAAAGTATTTCTGTAGTGACTGCATTCTTTCAAATATTTTTTTTTCTTTCGTATAATAAAATTAGCATTACCATCATCTAGGTGCTTCTGGCCTCACATGCCATGTCACATTAATGAAATTTGCTAAATTTATGCAATGCCCTGACAATAGCAGCTTGGCAGATCAGTTGTGGTGGTAATAATGACAGCAACAACAGCTTCCTGCCTTCAACTGACTAATGTTATTAATCCTGTGACTCATTGTTCCTCACATTCAAACAGGACAAAAAAATCCTCACAACATTAATGTCACCATTTACCCAGAGATGAAAAACAGTCTTTTTAGAGAGTGGGAACTGTTTGCGGTTTTTGTTGTTGTTGGTTTTTTGTTGTTTGTTTGATTTTGTCTTCCACATCACTATGTCCTTCAGCTCCTTAGCTTTCTCTAAAGATCTTAAGTCAACCTTTTTATATCATACTTCCCTGTCTACAAGTGATGTTGGTTTACTTCAATGCAAGTAATGCCTGAATAGTGTCAACTAGACCTCTAAAGTAGTCTGTCACTTGTTAGTATTGCTGAAAAGCTAAAATATATAAAAAAAGAAGTAGTGCTTTTGGAAGTGTATTCATGGTACACGTCTGTAACTGAAATATTTGATGAATTTTACAGGTATTATAAAGTCATCTGTGCATTTGTTTCAGAAATCCTTATTTTTTGTGTTGATATTTGCTGTTCTCTAAAATAATACTGAAGGTTAAAACAAACGGCTTTCCTGATTTGAAAATGCAAACTGTATCTTTGTTTCACAGTAATACAAGATATTCCATATAATCTGAATTGAGGTTTTGAATATAAATAGACTGAATATGAACCTTGCTTATGTGGACCTAGCTGGCAGTGGCCCCAGAATTTTAATATGTGTATGCAGAATATCCTTCAACTATACAGCCATACAGTGTAATATTGAGCAATTAGAAGGATTTGCCTATTTTGGTGTTGTATACTTCAAATCAAAATAAAAGACCCAAGCAGGGAAATTTTCAGTGATATTGCCAAAATTCTAATTTCTATTTCTGTCTTTTACATGAGGAAGAACCATTTTAAATGGAGAGAAACCTTCATAGATTGTAAGAATAAAATGTTTTCCCAGTATTCTGCTAGCCAAAAAATTTATGAGTGTCTCATATTCAAAGAATCAAAGTACTCAAGAGAAAATAAAACAAAAAATAATCTTGTTAGATCCTCTAAGGAATCCATCCTAGATTATTTCTCATACAGTATTTACTAGCATATTGCCAAACTGAGCATCATGTAGCTTGATCTATGAGACTTTAGTCACTTCCCTTGAGAATTCAAAGATTAACAATAGTTCTTATGAATAGGATGTCTTTCTTAATCATTTCTCTTGCACATAATTACATTTCATCATTTTACTTGTCACTACTATTTCTCATGATTTGTCCTTATTCAGAGAAGAATGCCTCTCTGTAGATGTCTCTGTTAAAATATTTAAAATTCTTCTGCAAGACCAATTCAAAACTGTGTTGGATTTCTGCCACTGAATTGGACCATTTTATATTACAAGCTGCAAACATTATCTAATATAAGCTCCATTATTATTGCTCGACATAAAGAAATCAGAACTGCACTAAAACAAATACAGTACATATTTTCTACTCAATAAAGATACAAATTAATCAACTTATTGCTTTCTATTAAAAGTATATTTGATATAGAGTCTGTAATAATTCAGATGTTTAAAAGTGTTCTGAATGAAACAGATAAACACCTTCTCCCACTAATTAGAGTGTCAACAAAAAGCCAGAGCATTTTCCAGCCATGTTGGGTGTTCTCCATTCTGGAAGTGTGAAGGTATCCAATATATCTTGTCTTACATATGTCAGCCTCATGGATTCAAAGATACATTAAGTATCAAAAAGCATCAGCATGAATGTTCAGGAAATAGAATCCAATCACATATTTCTGTGATCTGCTATGTTGAGGTTTCTGTTTAACAGTATTACATGTTCTTCCGGACATGTCTATTGAGAACAAGTGGTAAATGAGTGAGAAATTCTCCTTCAGATTCAGATGCTTAAATGTAGGTTCCTGTAATATTGGCATCTACAATAAACATTAGTTTGCATGTCTATGCTATTGTCTAGTTCATAACCAGCTGAATTCACAGAACTAGTGTATTCATCTTAAAGTAGAAACTTACTGGTCAGCTGAGGAGCTTTTCAGCCTGCAGTGATTTTATAGCCTAGACCTTTGATTATAAGAAAACTTTACAGATCCTGTAAATTTACGTTACCTGTAAATTTAAGTTCCAATGGCCTGGCTCTGAGTCTCATCCCTGGAGCCCATGATGATGTAAAGCCATACTCCCAGCAGCTCAGAACATCCCAACTATTTCAAACATTTATATTAAATAGGAAGTAATAGTGCTATCTCAGCAGCATACCTTAAAATAAATGAGATTTTACATTCTACCATGTCATGAGGGCAATATGATATAATGTCATTTTGTCTCATTTATCTGGGTTTTTTTAGTTCCAAGCTGAAATATTTATTTCTGTTTAATCCCTATTTGCATTGCTTCTTTTAGTTCTATTTTTTCATTTAATTAACATTTCACATCTCTTAATTTCTTTCCTGGATTTGAGCAATCTAGTCTTATTAGCACTTCAAAAATCAGAGTGAGTACTTTGAGCAGATTGCTTAATTATGTGAGTAGTTAATTTGTCATTACATAGAAATTCATATATAGTAAGTGGTCTTTAACCTTTTAAAATTTCATATGAAGATTATAGTATGAAATAATTGAAAGACATTTTTTACTAATTGTTCTTACACTGTTTTTAAATGAGCTATAAGAAGTAGTTAAATAATGCATTTTACTACTTGTTTCTATCAAAAATTTGTTTAAAACTAGTAAAACATGACAGGTCTCTTGGCATTTTATCTCTTTACAATATACTCTGAAATAACGATCTATCAGAGTCTTAGCTTGAAAAGAGATATTCTCTATAAGGATGTTCCAAGTCACTTCATAAACTTGGCAGTATCTTTTTTACATCACCTCAGAAAAGCCTTGTCAAATGTCTAACCTAAATCTGTCGTCTTCTTTTAGAGTTTTTACTTCGTAGCTGACTATTTTAATTTTACAAGGAGATTGCGATAAGGTCCTGGGCATCCAGATACAAACTCTCTGTTCTTTCATCTTTCAAAGGAGTAATATATGAATGCAGATACCAAGCAAAAAGTGGCAGAGGTGACTTTAAGTCATTAAAACATTTTACTCCTGTAAATTAACCCATACAGTCTGGTGAATAAATGCAAGCCCTGACTTTTACTTCACAAGAAACTTGGAGAGGAAGAAGGAAAGGAAGAAGGAGACAGTTCTAAGCTAGAATAAAATACTTAGTTTGACTAGAGTCCAAAATGTTTAAGGTAATTTTAATTACAGGGTTACCTAGACTTGTGCTGTCTGAAGACCAGACTGTGGATGGATGTAGGTACATCCCAATGTGATCAATGGGAGTAGTTTATTAAATATCTTTAAAATGCCTGTCTAATGGCTCTGACTCACAAAAAAAGTCCTGTGATAAATCCACCTGGAGTACAAGTCGCTGTGCCTCCAATTCATCCTCTCATCTTCTGGGTACTTCCATCTCTTGTTTACTGCATAGCCTGTTCAGTTTTCTCTGGGACAGTTCCTGAATGAACACAATTTACAGCCTGATGCATTAATTCAGACAAAATTTGTATGTGTTTCTTTTTTCAAAGGCAGAATGATTCAGTAACATTTTCAGAAGTCAGCTGTGTGGAAAGGATAGGAATCCCTGAGGGAAAGGACTATACTGGAGGAAGGACAAACCCCTTGCTCAAAGCAACTCATCTCCACTAAGGAAACAAAAATGTACATCCCAACTTGATAAAGTAATTGTTATGGTTTAAGGGTTAACAGCCTGAAAGGGAGGGACCATGGGTGGTCAGAGATCAGTACTGTTCCCTCCCCTTTCCGGCCACAGTCTATAAAAAACCAAGGAGGCCCAAGGTTTTTGTGGGCTTTTCCTGGCTTCCTGGGCTGTTTCCTGTTGCATCTTGGGACGGCTGGACCTACCTCCACGTGCTCAGCATCATCCACCACCATCCGCTTCCCGGCACCACTGCGGTCCCTGGTGATGACTCACAGTGGCCACGAGGCACTGCTCGGACTCTTCCACTTGGAACTACTGGGATTGGGTTTTGTATATAGTTAAATATCCTTTGTCCCTTATTAATTGCCTTTTCCTTTCCCCTGTTGATTTTTTTCATTAAACTTGTTACAGTCTTAACTTCCAACTAATAGAGAGAAAATCCTGCTTCCTGGGCTTGCCCTGAGCCTTAAACGGAGACAGTAATTTAGAATGAAAAGTTTAATATACTTTTCTGTGAATTATTTATGTTTAAAATATGAAATCTGGAGACGTTGAACACATTCAGTGAAAAAAATTATTTTATTTTAATTGAAGGTTTCATGTCAACATTTTGAAAGTGAAATATTTATAATTTTTTTGGTAACATCTTTTTCCATTTTGAAACTTTTTGAAAAAATAAAAAAATGTTTTCCTTTTCCCCTGTACAAGGAAAATTTTATCTAGGGCAAATGTAATGCTTTGTTTGACCTTTGATAGTTCTGCAAAAATTAACACAGATGTTTCTAATCATTCCACTTTTTTTGGTTTTTGTTTTTTTTTTTTTAAAGCTAATTAAAAAATTTGGTGCCACAACCAAAGAATCAGTTTCTTGTACAGCCCTGCTTAACATTCTAAGTGCCATTGAGTTTCAATGAGTCTTTGTGTTTGATACTGTCCCACTGAAGTCAATGGGTGCAGGATGAATCCATTTATCCCTCATACACTTTGCAAATGCATGAGTCACACACCATGCAACCAGGGAAGTGAGGCTATCAGCCAGAATTGTCAGGACTGAAGCCAACACTGCTTTGTTGATCTGCTCATAGGAAGAGCCATAGAAGAATGCAAATGAGTCCTTGCCCTTTGCTGAAATGAAAAGCATTACTTAATGTTTCCAGATGCCTCAGTTCCAGACAAACATCCCAAAAATTATTCTACATTCTAATTTCCCAGACTCTGTTTTAGAATCACTGTAAAACCACTTCAGTAGGAGTTCTACTTTATTTTTATTAGCATATTTAGCAGGTAAAAAAATATTTCTTATTCTATATACATAGCAGATTTGATATACACAATTTATATGATGCGTTCATTGGTTCTCTACTAGCTTAGAGATAACATTTAACAATTCTTGATAAATAAGACACACACACACACACACACAATTATCTATCAATGTATTTGGTTTTAAATTTATGGTAGCAGTTCACAGAAACTAATTATATAGACAGGTGTTATTACAATGCTTTTTAAAGTATTACTGAAAAGAAGTGGCGTCACATCACAGCTGCTCATTTACTCCAAGATATATTAATCCTCTCCTTGTGAAGGCAAAATACATGGAAGACATCTGAAAACAAACAAACAAAAGACAGTAAAAATTTAAGTGCTTACGATAGTGCTATTGAAGATGTATTTACCAATAAAAAGCAGCAACACAAATTATAAGATCAAGGGATAATTTAACAAGAACATGACCTGTTTGTAGAAGGTTCAATTTCCATGTACCACATTTCATCAAACAAGCAAGGAAGGAACATTTCCCTACAATAAACATTTCCACTGCCACGCAGCATTTTCCTTGACTCTGCTGGACCAAAAATGAGCCTTTTATTGACAGAGGAGTATCATGTTCAGTGCTTAGAATTAATTCATCTCTGAGTTGGATTAACTGGTCTACTGATTCTTTGGGCAGACCACCAGAGCACAGAGGACAATGTATATAATGGAACTTGCTGAAATTATTTCTGGTCCAGATATATTCTCTTGTCTCTTCACACTTATGAACTACAAAAGGGAAGGCTTGAAGCTTGCTGGCAAGTTAGCAGGTTCTTTGACAAAGGTCATGAGTGTCAAATAATGACAAAGTTACACAGGCAATTTGCTTTACTTTTTAGAATTACCTGTTTCTCAAAGCAAATTATTTATCCTTTCCAGCTTTATAAAACTGCCAGATCACAAACTCCTGTAACCAAATACTTTATCAATCCCTTTAAGCCAATTAAAGACAGAAAGTTAAATGACGAATAAATCAAGAGGTTGGAGGAAATTCCTTTTTCTCTGCATTTTTAGTCCAATTTTATACTTCAGATAGTGGCACATACTAGAACACTATGTATACTAGACTTAGGTCCAGCGCAGAGCCACAAAGATGATTAAGGGAGTGGAGCATCTCCCTTATGAGGAGTGGCTGAGGGAGCTGGGTCTCTTTAGCTTGGAGAAGAGGAGACTGAGGGGTGACCTCATTAATGTTTATAAATTTGTAAAGGGCGAGTGTCAGGGGGAAGGAGCCAGGCTCTTCTCAGTGACTGCCAATGATAGGATAAGGGGCAATGGGTGCAAGCTGGAGTATATGAGCTTCAATCTGAATATTAGGAAAAATTTTTTTACTGTAAGGTTTACGGAGCACTGAAACAGGCTGCCCAGAGAGGTTGTGGAGTCTCCTTCTCTGGAGACATTCAAAACCCATCTGGACACGTTCTTGTGTGACCTAGTCTAGGTGATCCTGCTCTGGCAGGGGGGTTGGACTGGATCATCTTTCAAGGTCCCTTCCAACTCCTAAGATTCTGTGATTCTGTGATTCTGTGAACACGTAATCAGCATTTTACAGGTAAACAGGATCTTATCTTCTTAGTGCCAGCCTTCTGCTCTGCCTTCACAGAATAAGGTAAGTAGGATTAAATGAATTCTGGCTTGTAAATTGGCAAAGACAGTACTTCATTCTTTACCATCCTCTTTTTCTTTTAGACCCACTAAATCCCCTAAGGGACTGGGAGGAAGGTCATAACATCTGACACTAGTGAGACTGCTAAAGACACTGCATGACAATCTTCCTTTAGGGTTAGGTAAATTAATATTGTCAGTGCTTATTTACATTCATTTCTCCCTGTTATTTGAAAACTTTTTGAGTAGGAGACATGCAGAAAAATAGTTTTAAAGTTGCATCTGACAGCTGGGTTCCCACTAAAGAGATACTGAGAGAAACAAGAGCCATATGCAGGCCTTGAAATAGTCAACCCCATTTTGTCATGAACCTCTGTGGCAGAGTGGGTGATTCTTTGCATGGGGACTTTTTGACATCTGGTGTAATGTCAAAATTAGAGGTTCTGTATGTTGGTGTAGAAGACAATCAGAAAAAATAGTGCAAAATGAATCTTTTACTGAATGCAAAACCACGCCACTGATAAGTGATAGATTTTGCACAGTTCCAGCTTGTTAATGGTTTGGCTTCAGTGGAAGATAGGAACAAAGGAAAAAAAACTTATTCTTTTATTCACTCTTCTAGGCTTCATGCAAGTGTGATTAAGGCCTTTAAAATAATGGACCAAAAAAGGGTTCAAAATGAGTTAACTGAGACTAACACTCATTACATTGTTACATCTTTTTCTGGTTGATAAATTGGTTGTTGGAGAAGATTCTATTAAATCTAATAGAAGATGTCTAATAGAAAGAAGAAATAATGGAAAGCATCCCTAGCCAGTCTGAGTTCTTTAGTATTACTTGGCACTATAGTAATAAATTACTCTGTTCAAATATAGGAGAGTTGTATACATTGTCTTGTCTGCGCTACACATGCACAGTTTTTTTTTACTACTCTTTTATTAAGATTTCCTGACAACAGAGAAAATCAAATCTTTAACTAGAAGCTAAGTTATGTTAGTACCTAACTTGTTTGCTTGCAGCAACAGAGTGTGTAAGGTGTGCATTATTTATTCTAACCATTTAAATTGCTTGCACACTTTAGTACAGCTTTATTATAGAACAATAAATAAAACCGTGTCAGTCAGGCATATTCAGGTAGATATTAAACAGAACTCATCCGAGAAAAGAAAACAAACAAACAAACAATCAAACCCTTAAATTATCAGTATTAAGTTTTTTTTATTTGTAGTTGTATCAAAGACTGCAAGTGAAGACACTATTAAATGCTGAAGTCTGTTTCTGAGCTACAATTAATTGTACAAAATGCAAATATTACTTGACAGACCAGTGCATAAGAAAAGTTTTTTTCTCAGTCTTAAGCTTTCTTCTTTTTTAAGATCTTCTTTATGTCTAAAGAACAAGTACAAACATACAATATACTTGTAATAAGTATCAGATCTATCTGGTTTTCTAATGAAATATCTATCTTAAACCCACAATAAAAGTATTATAACCAAACAAGAGTTTATGAATAAAAAGCAGGCATGCATGGGAAAGAAGCACTGATAGAGAATACTAGTACTTTGATTACCAAATTTATAATGCATTTCCAAGGTAAGAGTTTAGCTTGAGAGTTTCATAGGTTTCTGATCATTAAGTATTATGCAGAAGGAAGTTATTTTCATAATAACAACTTGAAGACCCTTCTTGCTTTTTAGAAAAAGAACATTAGGTGATGGTCCTGAGTAATCAAATTCAGCTGAAAATTTTTTAAAGGGTATGCATAAACTGATCTAAATTGAAGAAAATTTTATATTATATCCTAGAGTCCTTGTACTGATTGCCTAGATTCAGGTCTTGGTTTACAGACACTTTGTAATCTTCCTAGATACATACACAAATTCCATGCATTCTCAGAAACCAAGGGTTAGTGTATATGTAGAGACCAGGAGTCTGGAGGTGGCTGTGGTATTTACCTGGAGTTGCAGCCCTTGTTCCTAGTATTTATGTGAAACTTAAAAAAAAAAAATTACCCAAACCAAACTAGCAGAATACCCAACAACAATGAAGTCTATCCCGTGACACCCTGTACAAAATGTAAAGACACTAAAAAGGAAAGAAATTAAAGAAAAACATAAGCATTTATAATAGTGCAAGAAATACTTGAAAATTGTAATCAAACTTTTGAAAGATTTCATACATAAGTTTTTGAGACAATTAGATTAATTTCAGAGTGCTATAAAAATAATTTTGCAAGAACCATCAGAAGACAAATGAAAGATCAAACTATGTAACAGGTTTGTAACGTGCCTAGATATATAAAGAGGAAACAGAGAAGAAAAAACAACAAAAACAAACCAAAAAACAAACCAAACCAAAGCAAAAGAACCCACAAAAAAATCACAAAACAAAACAAAACAAACAAACAAACAAAAAAACCCCCAAAATTTCTGTAACTTTGGAAAGAAATCTTAATGGATTTAACACTTCTGAAACATAATTCTGCAAGCCTCTATCAAAAAAGTCAAAGCACTGTGGACCTAATATCAGTAAACAGTGTGATGCATTTGTTACTAAATGAAGATGTCAGTAATTCTATTATAGAAAGACAAAATTCTAAGAAAAATATAGTAGCAAAAGAGTATAGCACTTCCTCTGAACTGCAAAGAAAGAGATATACAATGTATTTTCCCTAGCTGACCAACATCTGTGTGAAGAAACCTAGGGAAACCAAGAATAAGCCATATAAAGCTCCTTGAGACTCAAGGAGTTTGAGTTTGGTCCTCATCTATGTAGCAGCACACATGTTCCTACTGTACTGCTAGTTAATTGGCTGGGCATCACCTGACAGGGACCTGAGGACAGCTTTAAGCACAATCCCTCATATAGGTGAACGAATTGATCCCTGGGCATAAAATCCTACTGATATCAAGGAAAGTGATTGTATTAGTTGAAAGGGTAATAGAGTCCTTAATGATTAGAAAGTAATCTTCTAAGAAGAAAGCTATTACTTAAGAAAAGCAAATGGCATAAGGCTGTTTAATTATGAGTGTACAACACGTTGCTTCAACTTACTTTATGCAGCTATGTAAGACTATTGTCTCTTAGATTGTAAGTCAAGCTCATAAGATACGATTTCTCCGATGAAAGCTTCTTCATTTGACATTTGTTCTAGCAGCTTCTCTTTGTGCTTATTCAATTCTGAGTTTTATTTTCTTTAATTTGTCTTCTTGGAGTTCTGCACAGAATGGTATTAATAGATGAAGTCCTGACAGTAGCAGTTACATTCAAAACTTTAATTCACTATTGACATGTCTTGAGCTTCAGAAGATTTCCTAACCCTACCCCATCACCAGTGTTGCACTGTACAGAGGGTTCAGTAACTTGTAGTTCTCTCTCCTTTCCTTTTTACCCTGTATTTTGGAAGTCTTTTCATTGTAACATCCATCACTATCAGCTGAATGAAACCACCAGCCTTAGGACCTACAGGAGCATAAATAGTGAGAAAATAACAGCAGGAAAAGAGGTAATAACTAAGCATATGTATTACAAATTTAATTGTATTTATTTCTTCCTTTTTTTTTAATAACAATTAGATATAGACTTATAATGATTCTTGAGTTAGACTTTTCCACTTATAGTACAATAAATTATTGTCTTTACTTAAATACAGTCTATGTTTCTTTGCCCATAAACAAGATTTTGAGCTCAGTCTACACATCTTTTTGGATGGCTCTAACTTGGCTGTTCTTGCATACTACTTTAAAGTACAATATGGGCATTTCTTAACTGTTCTAAATTATGAAGGTTTGGTGTCTTTTGTGAAAAAGCAAAATAAAACAAAACAACCAAAAAACAACCCGACAACCCACACCACCCCCTCCCTCCCAAAAAAAAGGAAACAAACCAACACTTCTCCAACTCCTTTCTTTCTGAAAGAAAAAGTCCTGTATCTAGAAAGCTGATAGCTACCTGATCCCTTCTTGAAATATGACTTCAGAATAGCTGTGTATAAAAGCTTAATTATAACAAGAAGTTATACAGCTTAGCTTAAAATTGATTTGAAAACGAATGTTAACTCAGTTTAAGATGAATTTGGGAGACAAGTTCTTTGTGAAATTATTTAGCATGTCAGTAACAAGATCAAATTCATTATATTTAATTATGTGAAGCAATATAAATACAGCAAGAGTAGAAAATCAAGAAGTACAAAAGTGTAAACAATTCACGAAGCTGAAGGTCTTAGAATTTATCAAGCTTGACATAGCATCTACCTTGCGCAGACATAAAGGAAACAGAATATAATTTGTTGATATCAAACAAGATTGCAATGTTATTCTTAAAAAAAACCAAACCAGTTGTGTAAATGAACACTAGTCCTGATTTTGGATGGGGAAAATATCCCTCAGCATTGATACAGCGAATGTCCATCCAGAAAGCTACCTCTCAGATTTCTCTGCAGTAACTCCATGACCTCACCCTCTTTTTCTTTTTTTTCCTGTGGCTTTTCAGTCCTATTACCTTTGCCAGACTTGACCCCTTTTCTAACTCTGTTCTAAATTAAATATCTAATGCTCTTTTTTGTCTCTCACTCCTAGTCTTAGTTTCTATATTAGTGCCCTGGTTCCTGCAGAGACCCTTCATGTTTAATGATTAATACAAAAAGAAGTCTTGTAGTCCTAGAATAGTTTGTGTTCAATGAGACAGAGCCTCAGGGCATTTTTTGTTGCAGTTCAGTGAGTCTCTACTAAGACATTTTTGGAAACATATTATCTAGCCAGATTCATTTGTAATAAACCTTCCATACATTTTTTGCTGAATTTCATATCTCTACATTGAGGGAATGATAAAACTTATGCCCCTTACCTGTGCCTGCAAGTCAAGATTTGGAGTCAGATAGCAACATATATCCTGAATATCATAGAGTGCAAGAGAAGATGTAGCTCCTTCCTGGGTTCTTCTGTAAGAAATAAAACCTTGCCACAGCATGCTAACTATTAACTTCTGGTGACAAGTTCTCTTTTAGAAGTACTTTTTCCTTTGTCAGATAATTCTTACTGGTTGAGTTGAAAGATTTTATAGAAATCCAATGGTTTTAATAAAATTCCTCTGGAACTTTAGGAGTGGAAATGTTGCCAAAAGAAGAAAAGCCAAATATATCTTCGCTGTCTTTTAATTCAAAGCCTCCTGATTCCTCTCCAATATAAGGCATGGATGGCAAAGAAGGAGCAAATGAAGAGTCTCAGAACTGATAAAAAAATAAATTATAAAAATTAAACAGAGCAAAGAAAGGAGCTGTGTTGGTATCAGGGTGGAGACATTTGAGCCTGGAACAAGCAAGAAAAGAGGGGAGATGATCCCTACAAATACTTCAACAACATAATTCTTGGTTCTTTGCCCTTGTTGAGATGGGGCCGTATCACGTAAATGCTGCATGTTTCACCCCTTGGAAGTTTCTTCTTCAATTTTATGATCAGAATGTGCAGTTTCTTTAGTATGTCTTTATAATAGATAATGTTCCATGCTCAAGAGCTGTGCTTGAACTAAGGTATATGTTTAAAAAAAATTTACACATATTTAATATTCAATAATTATTAGCCCAGTGACAGAGAAGACAGCACATTCTTCATGATCTATTTTAATATTTAATATTAGTATTTTAATATTTAGCTACATTTGGGGCAAAAATCTATATTAATTTGTATAGGAAATTAGTTTAATTCTAGCCAATGGTTTTAATTAAATTGTGTGATAAACTGAGAAAGCTATTTAACGTATTGTTCTTGTTAAGAAGCTGTTAGCAAATTACACTATTACTGTATATTAATAAATTGGACAGAAAAAATAATTAAGAATTCCACATAGCAACACGATTTCCTAACCTTTCAGTCTTCCAGGCACTCGTGCTTAAACCCTTTACTTTCTGTTTTCTAAATACTTCAGGTTTTGTGGATAGCAATGGCTTGATCCCTTGTCAATGGCTTGATAAAGGACCAGAGCATCTTTCCCATGAAGGAAATCTGAGAGAGCTGGAACTGTTCAGCTTGGAGAATCTTAACAATGTGCAGAAAAATCTGGAGGGAAGGTGCAAAAAGGACAGTGCTAGGTTTTTTTAAGTGGTGCTCAGTGGCAGGACCAGAGGAAACGGGCACCAGCTGAAACATGGGAAGTTCCCTCTGAACATCTGGAAATTTTTATGTTGTGAAGGTGGCTGAGCACTGACACAGGCTGACCAAAGAGGTTGTGGAGTGTCCCTCCTCGGAGATATTCAAGAGCTGTCTAAGCTGTCTGGATGTTCTTGTGTGAAATTGTCCAGGCGACCTTGCTTGAGCTGGCGTCATTGAACCACATGTGCTACAGAAGTCCCTTCCAAGTTCAATCATTCTGTGATTCTGTGATTTAGCTGCCTACAAAAAGGTGCCCAGTACAGACTGAGGTGTCCTAGAATATCCCACTGTAGAGATTTGTAAAACAAATATTGAGATTACTATGAATTAGCCATGAATTACCATGTGTATGTAAAAGAGTGCATGCCCATAGTGAAGCACTAGAGGAAACAACAGAAGACCAGAAAGTGTCTATGTTAGCATCATATGTGTGATTTTGTTCAAGTGAAGAGGAGGAGCAAGCTGACATAAAAATGAGGAATCAAGATGATGAAGAATAAGACTCAAGTGGCAAAAAAGCAAGAATCAGCCATGGCATGGGAGTTGGACTAGATGATCTTAAAGTTTCCCTCTGACTCAAATTGTTCTGTGATTCTATAAATCTATAAGGGAATTAATAACTGCAAATCTAAGGAATTTTGCACGAAATGCAGGAAGAGTGAAAAAAACTAATGATGCAAAATAAATATACCAAGCAGCATCCACTCAAATAAGATTGAAGAGGAAGTTGAAAATCAGTTTGTTATCACCAATGAAGAACTCCAGAAATGTAGTGAGCTCTTCACAGGTATCTTGCCTCATCTTGTTTTGTTTCCAAACAAGAGGGTGCCCACAGTATCCTTTGTTTTGATCCTGGTTGACCACTTTCACACACATATTCCAATATTTTCTGTATGTGGGTGTGAGAGCATGAAGTGGAAAAGTTAACTTAGAGATTAAAAAAAAAAAAATAAAATTACCTTTCCTCCATAAAATGCCTCATTTAACTTTTTATACTACTTTTCAAATGCCATCCCTAATTTAGAACCAGATTTGTCTTTTGTAGGGTGTCTGCATAGCCCAACTTTGTAAAATGTCTTGAATAACAACAGCTGCTAAACAGAAATGTGAGTGCAAAGAGGAAGAAAGACATTGGAGTGGGAAGAGGGCAGCAGTCAAATGGTGTTTGAAACTGTGAAAAGTACAGCTGAGACAGAACACCTCCAGAACACCTCCTCCATGGGACACCTGCACCTAGTCAGGGGTCACTCACACAGACCAGCATGTGTGGATCTCTTCATGGTATGTGGGACATTGTGGGATGTTTCCCCCTATGTAGTTCAGTGGGCAGCTGTGTGTGGGGGGGATCATCGGACATTGGAGCAGCCATCTCTCCCACAGGGAGAATGAAGGAATTCCCCAGGGGGAGAGTAATGGGGAACCACACAGCCTGGGGACGGATGAGTACACACCAAACTCTGTGTGTGTGTTTGTGTGTGTGTGTGTGTCTGTATGTGATTAGAACTTACTGGGATTAATTAGAGAAGAAATTTATAGTTGTTTCTAGGTTAGTAGTTTAGGGAAAAAAAGAGGTTCTTGTGCTTAAGCAGAAGGAGTTGGATTCTCCTGACTCCCAAAGGTCTTTGTGGTACCCTGCTGGTCCAGACCATGGAAAGAATTGTCTGTGAAAATCCATAGTCGTCTTTCTTGGGACAAAAATCAGATAGGTCCAATATGGCATCACCGTGGAAGATATCTTCTAAAATAGAAGAGGAACAGTATGAGAAAAACTGGTGATCAGTGTACTTATTTGTGCAGCCTATTAATGACTACATTTTAAGAAGGGATTTAGGCAAGACGCTGATCTTCAGAAGTTGAAATAATGTTTAGATGATTGCAAAGAGAGGAAAACCTATCTGCTGCTGAAAGTTCTGCCACAAGGGATGCTCAGCAGACTCCAGGGTTAGTGAAGGTGGCAGCCCTGATGTCTCCACAAAGGACTGTGCACATTCAGTTGTGGAAGAACAAATGGAAACATGAGTGGGAAGCCTTACTGGCAGTTCTGAGTGAGGACTGGGATCTGGAAATGACAGATGAGATACTTGAGGATAAAGTGGAAAGGAAGAAGAAGAATTGAGTTGAAGCCTGTTTAGACAGATCCACATAAGCCACAAGCCCCATCTCTATGCCCCACGGTAAGGTGGCAGAACTCTCAAGGCATAACTTCTCCCACTTCAAAAAGTTGTTCTTGATTTATTTCTGCTGTTGTTGCAGTATTCCAATTAGGTGGTATCACAGAAACATAGAATGGTAGGGGTTGGAAGGGACCTCTGAAGACCATCCAGTCAAACCGCGCTGCTAGAGCAGGATCACCTAAAGAAGATCAGACAGAAACATATACAGGTGGATTTTGAATGTCTCCAGAGAGGTCCCATCCTCCTGATACCCACTCTTTAGATATTTGCAAGCATAAATGAGATCCTACTTCAGTCTCCTTTTCTCCAGGCTAAACAGACCCAACTCTCTCAGCCTTTCATCATATGGGAGATGCTCCAGACCTCTAATTGTCTTAGTGGCTCTATACTGAACTCTCTCCATTAGTTTCTTGTCCTTTTCAAACTGAGAAGTGTTAAAGGCCAGGTTGGACAGGGCCTTCAGCAACCTGGTCTAGGTTGCATGGCAGGGGGGTTGGACTAGGTGATATTTAGGGTCCCTTTCAATCCAAACCATTCTATGATTCTCTGACTCTATGAGGGGCCCAGGAATGGATACAATATTCCAGATGTGGTCTCACCAAGGCAGAGTAGCGGGGGAGAAGAACCTCTCTTGACCTACTGGCCACACTCAGTACACCCCAGGATGCCATTGGCCTTCTTGGCTATGAGGGCACATTGCTGGCTCATGGTCAGCCTGCTGTCCACCAGAACTCCCAGGTCCTTTTCCCTTGAGCTGCTCTTCAGCAGGTCAGCCCCCAACCTGTACTGATACATGGGCTTGTTCTTCCCCAGATGTAGTACCCTACACTTGCCCTTGTTGAATTTTATTAAGTTTCTCCCCACCCAACCTTCCAGCCTGTCCAGGTCATGCTAAATGGCAGAGCAGCCTTCTGGTGTGTCAACCTCTCCTCCCAGCTTGGTATCATCAGCAAATTTGCTGAAGGTACACCCTGTCCCATCATCCAGGTCACTGGTGAATATATTCACTGACCCCTCAGGAACACCACTAGATGCGGGTCTTGTCTGCGTTTAAGACTCAGGGAAAACCCAAATGAAACAACAAGAAGGATTTTCTCTCTGTTGTCCCCCACACTCCCAGGGGAGGATAAAAAAAAAAAAAGGAATAGAGAAGAGATGCTTCACACAAGGTTGGAAGTTAAGACTATAAACAAGTTTAATTAAAACAACAGGAGAACGCAAAAGGGAATTAATAAGGGACAAAGGATATTTAGCTATATACAAAACCCAATCCCCGTAATCTCAAGTAGAAGTGGCCAAGCAGTCCCTTGTGGCCGCTGTGACTTGTCACCAGGGACTGCAGTGGTGCCTGGGAGTGGAGAGTGGTGAATGCTGCGCGGGGTTGCCTGGGAGTGGAGGGTGGTGAATGCTGCCGAGCATGTGGAGGGAGCACCAGCCATCCAGAGATGTGACAGGAGGCAGCCCAGGAAGCCAGGAAAAAGCCCACAAAAACCTCAGGCCTCCTTAGTTTTTTAGACTATGGCCAGAAAGGGGAGGGAACAATACCAATCTCTGACTCCTCAGGGTCCTACAGATACCACCTGATTTATTTCTGCTGTCCTTTCCTTTCAGGCTGTTAACTCTTAAACCATAACAGGCCTCCAACTACACTCCACTCCAGTGACCACAACTCTCTGAGGTCTGCCCTTCAGCCAGTTCCAAATCCACCTCACTATCCAACCATCCAATCCACACTTATTAAGTTTAGCTGTGAGGATGTAATGGGAAACAGTATCGGAAGCATTACTGAAGTTAAGGTAGATCACATCCACTGCCCTCCCCTCAAGAGTCCATCCAGTTATGCCATTGTAAAAAGCAATCAAATTGGCAAAGCATGACATTCCCTTGGGGAATCCATGTTGACTACTCCTGATAACCCTCTTTCCTTTGACAAGCTGTTCCATTACCTTTCCAGGGATGAAGTTGAGGCTGACTGGTCTGTAGTTACCTGTGTTCTCCTTCTTACCCTTTTTGAAGACTGAAGTGATATTAGCTTTCCTCCAGTCCTCAGGCATCGGTCCTGTTCTCCAGGACTTTTCAAAGATGATGGAGAGTGGCCTAGCAATGACCTCTACCAGCTCCCTCAGTACTTATTTATGCACTCCATCAGGTCCCATGGATTTGTAGATGTCCAGTTTACTTAATTGTTCTCTAACTCAATCCTCTTCCACCAAGGCAAAGACTTTGTCTGTGGTCTTGAAGGTCTAGGACTCCTTAGGGCTGGCATTGGTGGTAAAGACAGAGGAAAATAAAGCATTTAGTAACTACACCTTTTCTGTATCCTCTGTCACCAGGGCATCCACTTTATTCAGTAGTAGGGGTCCCCCTGTAGCCTTCCTTTTGCCTCCAATGTACTTGGAGAAACCTTTCTTCTTGTTCTTGACCTCTCTTGCCAGATTTAATTCTAAGGAGTCCTTATCCTCCCTTTTTGCGTCCCTACATACTCTGACATTTTTATATTCCTCTCAAGTGGTCAGTCTCTTCTTCCATGATTATAAACTTTTTTCTTCCATTTGAGTTGATCCAGTAGCTCCCTGCTCAGCCATGCAGGTCTCCTGGCTCCCTCACTTGATATCTGATTCAACTGGATGCTCCAATCTTGAGCTTGTAGGAAATGGTCCTTGCCTATTAATCAACTCTCTTGAGGTCCCCCTACCGTCTAGTGACATATCCCATGGGATTTCTCCAAGCAATTCCTTGTTAAGGCCAAAGATAGTCTTTCTGAAGTCCAGGGTTGTGATTCTGTTTGTTGCTCTGTGACTACTGCATGTGATTCTGAACTCCTCCATCTCATGGTTTCTAGAGTGAAGGTTGCCTCTAAGCTTCACATTCTCAAGCAGTCCCTCCTTGTCTGTCAGTACAAGGTCCAGCAGCACTCATCTCCTTGTTGGCTCCTCCACCACCTGCATCAAGAAGTTATCATCAATGTACTGCAGCAACCTCCTGGACTGTGTGTGCCTGGCTGTATAGCCTTCCCAGCAAATGTCAGGGTAATTGAAGTCCTTCACAAGCAGCAGAATCTGTAATTGTGAGGCTATTTTCAGCTGTCTGTAGAAGCCCTCATCAGCTTCCTCATCCTGATGAGGTGGCCTGTAATAGACAGCCACAACAGTGTCTCCCATACCAGCTTGCCCCGTAATTCTTACCCATAAGCTCTCAACTCATTCTTCATCTGCCTCTGGGCAGAGGTCAATACATTCTTGTCGCTTTCTTATGTAAAAAGCAACCCCACCACCACACCTGGCTGGCTTATCTTTCCTAAAAAGGACATAGCCATCCATGACAACATTCCAGTCATGGGAGCTATCCCACCATGTCTCTGTAATTGCAATCAGATCATAAACCTTTGACCACACACAGATCTCTTTATTCATCCTGTCCATTCTCTGTGCTGCATGCATTGATATACAGGCATTTCAGAGAGGGAGTTGACCACACAGCTTTCACACTGTGGAAGGTGGAAGGCCTTCTGATTATCATCATGACAGGTAACTGAGGAACTTTGTTCTTGCTCTGACTGTCCAACCTTATTCTGCAGCTAAACGTAATGGCTTGAGTAATTGATTTCACCCCTAAAACTGATATGCCACCCCTAGGCTCATCTCTAGTGAGCCTGGTTTTATCCTCTTTGAACCTAGTTTAAAGCCTTCTCAATGAGCCCAGACAACTCATGTGCAAGAATCCTTTTCCCTCTTTGAGAAAGCTGAACTCCATTTGTCACCAGAAGGACTGTTGCTGTGTAAAACTCCCCATGAACAAAAAACCCCAAAATTCCTCAGATGACATCAGCCTCTGAGCCACGTGTTAAACAGGTGTGTTTTCCTGTTCCTTTCAGTATTATTCCCTGCCACTGAAGAGATGGAGAAAAACACTACCTGTGCTCCCGATCCTTCAGCATATTGACCCAGTGCTCAGAAGTCCCTTTTGACCACCTTTGGACTTCTCTCCACAATCTCATCACTACCAACCTGTATAACGAATAGCAGGTAATAATCAGAGGGCTGCACCACACCAGAGAGTTTCCTAGTAACGTCTTTAACCCAGGCCCCAGGGAGGCAGCAGACTTCCCTGTGGGATGAGTTTGGTTGGCATAATGGGCCCTCTGTTCCTCTCAGAAGGGGAAAACCTGCAACAATTACCATCCTACTTTTCTTAACAGAAGTAGCCATAATATGTGGAGTTGACTGACTCACCTTAGGCAACCCCTTGGGTGAAAGTCCTCATTTCCCTGGCTCACATGTTCCAGAGCCCCATATCTATTGTGTAAGGGCAACTGGGAAGGTAAGGGAGTCGTGGTAGGGATTTTCCTGCTGCTTCGAGAAGAGACCTGTTTCCATTCCCCTTTTTCTCTTAAGTCCCCTGCTTATGCCTGGTGGCAAAACAGTACGGGATTCTCTGTTCCTTGTGCAGCCTACATCTGTTGCCTTCACCACAGGTTTGGTAGGGTGTGGCTCCACCAATCTATTTCCCTTACATACTCCCTAATACTTTTTAACCTTTCCACTTCCTCTTTCAGCTCTGCCACCAGGTTGAGCAGATTTTTCCCCTGCTCTCACTGCTCATCGGTGTTGTCTCTGCTGACCTTCTGGACTAGCAACAGGTTCAGGCACTCCCCGCAGCTGGAGACCTGGACAGCTCCATGTTTGTGTGAGAGCTTCATCTGCCACATTCCTTCTGGCGATGGCTATCAGCCGAGTGGAAACCATATCTAGGTCCTCTTCTGGAAGGGTGATGACTACTAGTTGAAATAGCCTCTATAGCCAGCAGAGAAACTGAGTCCTGCCTGCACACCCTCCTTGCACGAACTGCCATGCAAACTGCTGTGCCATGCCCTTCAGATGCTCCATGTCCTGGTCACAGCTCTCCTGATCGCTCAAGCTCCTTAGAGGCTGCTTTTGTATATGAGGGGTTTTGGCCGCCATCACTCTTGTCCCCACTCATGTTCAGTCAGAGCTGATGCTCGTCAGGAGATCACTCTTCCCTCTCTGGGGGTGCAGGTGGCTAGGTCACACTCTCTCCCTGTCCTCCCGTCTTCATGGTTTTGCTGATTTTGCCACTTAAGAAAGGGTCCCCCTGCGTGATCCTCTGCCCTCGAGCCCTTCACTGTATCAGACAGTAGTGTTCTCATATTCAATAAAATACATGGAATAGTATGAGATTTTCTCAAGAATAGTTTTATGTTCTCAGATTTTCATATAGGGTTTTTTCTGTCACTAGCCCTTTTTTCATCTTCACTTCTATTTTGGAATTCAATTACTTTTTTTCATCATACAGCCCTGTTATTTTTTGAGTGAGTACTTAGAAAATAGATATTCCATGTGACTTCTTCCATCTGTACATGCTTTTTCCAAAAAACAACAGATTGCATTGATGGTGATATTCAGGGGAAAAAAAAATTTGCTAGTGACTTTGTTTCTCTTTGCATGTTCTTCAGTATATTTTTTTCTTATACCTGTCCATACGTACCAAACAACACCTTCATGCATAGTGATTTATAGTTTTTCAGATTTAAAAATACATAGAAACACATTTAGTTAATAAAAAAAAAGATGACTGTTTATAGAAACCTTTTTAAGGTTTCCTCTCAAATGATGAAATAATGTTACAGGACTATTTAATGACAATAACTAAGTATTTACAACTTTTAATTGAGTGAATTATTAGGAAAAAAAATATAATTTGAGAAGTCCTAAGTTTTCCAAAATAATCTGAATACTCAACTAATTGATTTTCAATGGTCCATGAAGCAGATGAATTATTCAGTCTTCACAGCAAATCTAAACTCCTCAGATTTAAATAAAATAGATGCCTTCCAAACATACAAGATCAAATCTCCTAGAATTAGAATTACTTTATATTTCAAATGAATGAGGATTTTCAAATGTATCTTGAATTTTCATTGCTCAGTAAAATGTGTCAAGAATGCTAATCTTGAAAAATGCTGAAAAACACACAACTTTTTCCCCTTCTCTTCTTTCAGAACCAATAGTCAGTAATTCAGTATTTATGCTGCTGGAAATTTTCTAAATCAGCTGTGTAAAATTTGATTGAATATTGTATTATCGAAAATAAAGGTTTCTTTCTGAGAACTTTAGTGAAGAAAGTGAAAATATTTTCATTTTACTGTTTAGTTATATAGTGTGAATGTGTGGCCACATTTATGCCACTGCATTTTGATCTTCAAATCTAAGTATGTGGTACCAGCAAGGCAGAGACCATAAACTGAATATAGACACTTCCTATCTGAGCAGATCAGTTTTTCTGGAAAGAGATCAAGATAGCTTAAATAGGGTACCTCTGTTTTCTGTAGACAAAGCCTCTATCATATGGAGTTGCTTTTGAGTCTTGTAGGGTTTTCACAGCTTGTGCATACTGAATGAGACACAACTGAAAAATAGCTGGTATAATCTTATAGAAAATCAGTCACAGCAATATGTCTGAAGAAATACCTTTCTTCCTTGTAGAGTTCCCTTGTGAAAGTGGATGCCTTACAAAGAAGGAAGAGCCTTCTTTCACATAAGAATATATTGATTGCAGGCCTCATGGGAGAAATACTTGTATTGCCCATAATTCTCAGCCTATGCAAATTTAAGCAAAATATTTCTACTTCACAGGCTCTAATCACCAGGCAGGGTGCAAAATTTGACTCTGCTCTATTTATCTATTTTGGAAGACTATAACAAATGGGAACCTGACTTGGTAATGTGATGACAAGGTAACTCAAATGCATTCTGTTTATTCACCCTAGTATGGATCAAACTATATCCAGTGACACTTAAAGCAAAATCACAAGAGCTCTACTTGTTGAAAAAGTAATGAGAGATGCAACATTTGTCAAATACTATTAATTGGCTTATACATATCTTAACATATGAAGGCTTCACAAAACCTTTTATAGCCATTTTGTGGAAGATTTAATCTCACATGCACATTCAGACCCTTAGAGTGAAAACTGTGAAAACACTGTGTCAGTGTTTTCAGGCTCTCTGAAGGAAGGCAATTTAAAAGCAGTCCCTTGTATTTTAGATGTTCACATCACAGTAGTTCCATCTTTGGGATTCTCTCCAAAAGCACCTTTACTACCTCTAAATAATCATCTCAAGAAAAATTAACATTAACACCAGGTCTGATTACATTTGATCCTAACATATCAAAATATTCCTACTGAATATAGTGCTTCACTTTATATTTTAATATATTTTTGAATGTTAGAACTTTGTCAGTGTTTTGGAGAACATTCTTCTCCAATATTAAAGCTAAGAAATATAATTGATTTGTTAACACTTTTAGCTTGTCTCTTTGCCAAATGACAAATTGTTTCCTACCTGACCTGAGACATTCAGTCTACTATATTTTTAAAAATCCCAAATAAGTAAGCTATCACTACCTTCAGAAACAAATTCAGTGCCTGGCATATTTGGTTTTTCAATTTTGTCATTTGAATATATATTTCTAATAATGTTCTTTATAGTAAAAAAAAATAAATCCTTTCATGCTTTGATATTTATGGTCTGTAAATAACTGTAGATTCATTATCTACATAATAATTTCCAGATGATCTTTGTTCATTCACAGTGCCATTTCAAACTATTGATATTATAATATGGACATTTTCCAACAGTTACTTATAAGATCAAGTTCACACAAGGTCATTTTGAGTGAAAATAACTTACTTTAGCATGTATGACAAAGTCATTCCTAGTTGCATGAAGAAAAATACCAATAGTGTTTCAGACTTGCTGTAATGGCAAATACATCAAGTCTGTTAACATGGATTGACAGTATAGCACCAAAATGTGGGTACTTCTACTACTTTGGCACTGTGCTGTCTCTGATCAAGTGTGTCACAGAGAGAAGCAAGTGCTAATGAAGATTCTGTGAAATTGTCATTATTTCTCCTAAGAAGACACATCTAGCCTGAGACAAAATTAAACACGCTCACAGTCTTCATCACTGTTCAGGCTTTGACATTCAACAAGTTAAAATAACCATAGCTAAGATCTTAGTCAGTTCTACATGCACTCTCTTCTCCTCTTAGTACAGACTGACAGGCTAAAAGCACAAACCAGACTGGTAATTCACAGCACAGATGGTGTCATACTGAAGACTGTGCTGGAACTATAACAAATGATACGTACAGTTTGGGGATTCTGTAAAAACTGGGACAATTTGTCTTAAAAGTTGCAACAAAAGCTGAGTTCCCTTGTATTGATTTGGTGGGAACTGCCAGCATCACTTGATGCTGAGGCATGACTAATCAGATGGGACAAGTTTTAATTTGCCTGCAAGTATTTAAGTAGATTCTCTATAGACAATGGCTAGATATTAATCACTTTTAGGAGGTAGATATTGTGACTATTTTAATACGGAAATATAACGTGGGCATAGAAATTTGGTTCTGATTACCACAGAAAAGTAAATTGTGGGAGCTACATTAGGACAATATTCATTCTCTCCAGCAAAAAAATGGAAGAAGTCATTGCAAAGCAAATTTTTTTCTGCATTCCACATGCTGATGTAGTTAGGAAAAAGTAAAGATTTAAGGCTACTAGGTATAGTAGCATTCTACTATAGAATAAAGAATAAAACAGATTCTTTCATCAATCATAATTTCAGTCAAAGATATTTTAAAGATACGAACTTTCCTTAACAAAATACAATAAATATATAAATAATTATTTATACATGTAGGCAGGGTTTCTTTCAGACATAAAGCCAATGCATAAGTCAAAATTAATGTATTTGTTTAGACCATAACATGATCTTTGTCTATATCTGGCTCTCTATATCTATTGCTACAGCTACTTTTATGTTTCAAATACCACTTAATCTGTGTGGGGTTTAGCGCATTAATCAAAGCAATCATACTGTTATCAACAAAATAAAACTGTAGTCTTCATTACCATATTAACTTAAATAAATGTTTGCTTTCCTTGCACTTCAGTTGTTTTTTTTTGGTTTGGGGTTTTTTGGTGGGTTTTTTTTGTTTGTTTTTGTTTGTTTGTCTGTTTTTAATGCTATCAAATTGTAAATATTTAATTAAACAGCTTCATGATACTTAGTAAAGATCAGTCTTCATGTTAGGATATTTTCATACCATAAGTGTTTATTATTTTCTATACCCTTTTGAAATTAAAAAAACCCAACATTGTATTTTGTTATTTTTTACTCACTTTCAAAAATAGTCTTTGAAAGCTGTTGCTTTACTATAGTTCTTGATTATATTTAAATTCAACACAACTTCATGCATTTAAGTAGGATTTGCACAAAAAGACAGAAAATCTTTAAATTTTAGTTACATGTTTTCTTAAGTTGATACATTAGACTGCTATTAATGCCCTTGCTAAAAATCAGGAGGGTTAAACGATTTGTAAAATTATATTTAAAAAATACAGATGAGGTTTTTGTAATCTAGAAAGATCACAAAATACATTTCATCAACAGTCAGGGAGGATATTCAAGAGTGACTTACAGCTTTCATGTTAGTGCCTTAATCAATGGGTTCTCTCTTTTGTATATACAGAGATTAATTTTTTATCAAATATTATGTGGAATTATGTATATCTGTTATGCATTGTCATTCACAACAGTATTAAAAAAGATATAAGTTCTTTAATGTAATTTTGTGTTCCTATGTGCAATTTTACTTGCTCAACAATCATTTGGATCAACATTGATCCTTGGCCTGGTGAGAGAATTGAGTTATAGAACTGCACTGACATCTCTACAGTAGGATTCTACCTGAAAGAATCCAAATATCCACTAGTATGAATTGTTAAAACTTTTGCAATTCTATATTGAAGTGAGTGTTAGAACAGCTAGGCATGAATGTTGTATTTTTTGGTGCATATGGCCACTGTTGAAAAAACATGCAAAGACTGAATGAAATATGCTTTTTAAATAAATTAATTGTTCTGCACTGAAAGAGGTAACTTACAATAACACAAGCCAGCAGTTCACGTGCATTGGCATTAACAAGTTAAATCATTCAGACACAATGATGGGATTGTGCCCCTCCTAGAGAAAATGGAGGTGGCACAATAGTCCATTGAAAAACCCTATTCAGCAAACAAGACTGATTGAAAGCACAAACAGGATGTTGGCACTGTTAAGAAAGAGACAAACATTATATAGAAATATGGAAAATGTTACAATTTCATTATTATGACAATAATTCATCCGTACATTAAATGCTTTATCTAACATTTTAAAGTGATATTTCAGAACAAGAAAAAATTTAGATAATAAATCAAATTTTCATTGGTAAGGAGGGTGAGGTACAGGGCTTTATTCAGGGAAATTATAGATAGTTTTAGGTTATTTGATTGGGAGAAGGGAGGATGGAGAGTAAATGTGGTAATATAACACTAATTAAGGATAATAGAACTGTTTGATCAATTATGTCTAATCTCTCTCTTTTGCTAAACTTAATAATGCTTTATTTGATTTAAGTTGTGGCTCATGTAACATTTATAGCACTGAGTGAAAAGAAAATAAAATCTGTGTCTGAAACTATGAGGAAAAAAAAAAGAATATATAAATTTATACAAGGGGCAATAAGGATGAAGGTATCTCTTGCCTGGATTCTTGTCAGCATATATAGCTACACATAAAAAAAAGTGATTATGAACATAATTTATGTTTATGTTATTTTGTAAGAAATGTATACTAATAAATTGATCCATGAAGCCAAGAAGCTTCATGATAAATTCCTCTTACGTGTCAGGTAATATAAAATCAGGTAAAAATTTTATTAAAATCTTAAATTAAAGATCAACCAAACTGCTAACTGACTTTGGTTATTTCCTTTTCTAATTGTGAAGCCATTTCTATAAGAAAGAGCTGTTGAAATTGTTATATTGCAGGAAATAAAAAAAATTTATTCATTATTATTCTACTCTTGGTTTTTAATTAAGGGAGCATATTTCTTCAGTTTCATGAAACATGGCATCTAGTAGATTTACTACTTTGAGGCAGGCTTTATTAAATCTCCCAGTTTAATGAATCCAAAAGTGAAATCCAGATCATATAATTTGTAACACCTCAGGAATGCAAGCTAGCTGACAGATGTATTCCATATGTGGTTTTCTCACATGTTGAAATAGTAGTAGTCCTTGTATAATATAATTCTATCTAAGAATAATGCAATGGAAGTGACTGCATTTCTTAAACCGGGAGAGTTTCAATAGGGTGTAAATTGATGGTGCATTGCTTTCTTTCCACTTGATCTCCGAGTGATTAGATAAGCAACTTATTGTCTCCTATACAGTAGAACATGTACCTCAAGGTATTTACACATAAATTCAGTTAAAAATTTTGTATGCTGATGGATGCTGTAAGGATGTGTGGAAGGAGATTGACTGCTCCTTTAAGGGTATGTGATCAAAGTCTTTCTCAATGGTCAACGGTCTTTTCAATGCAAAAGTGCATGATAAGAAACAGAGGAAGTTATCAATAAAACAATACAGAAGCACAAACCTGACCAAGAAATGGTAAGAGAGGTAGTGATGAGAACAAACCTGATCAATCACACCAATTGTTAAGGATATGTGCAGCATTAAAATTTTTATTTTTTTCAGTAAGATTATCTGCATGCCTGCACTAGTCACCTTCTGCTTCTAGCAGCAGTTAAGGAGAAGAAGTGAGAGGTGAGTGGCTGTACTTGTGTCCTTAGGTGATGCTGAAAGCACAGTTTTGTCTGTGGCAGCCTGCATGACAGCCTGTGTTAATGATCTTGGTGAGTCAATGTGCCTGTCTGTGTCTGTGTCTGTGTCTGTGTCTGTGTCTGTGTGTCTTGGATATGTGTTTAGCTTTGTAGCTGGTTGAATATGCAAAGGGGAAAGTGTCAGGCATGTCCCTCAGCCTGGGCAGAGATGCCAGGTCCCTGGGCACTGGGCTGGGCTCTAGCAGCCAGAGTGAAATGGGGGGCTTGTAGTTTAGGGCTAGGTTCTACGTAAAACCTAGCAATCATGTAACCAAGGAATTGAATAGCTTATAGAAATTAATGGGAAACTGAGGTTAGCAGGCATGTAACTAACTAACAATAGGGCATTGAATAAAGGAAATGAAGTATAGAGAAATAGAAACTGAAGCGGCCTAAAAACCAGATAAAACCTACTCTGTGACTTGGAGAAGTTCCAAGAGCATGTGCCAAAAGAAGGTTATGGGAGTTCAACATGATGAAGACTACTTCCTTCATCTCCAATACCTCAGCCCACGACCACCAGGAGGCACCGCACAGGCATGACTGGGAGAAGTAGAAGGTGAGGCACATGCAAAGCACTTCTTGGAAAAGGACCACCTTTTCAGAGAAAGGTTATGAATATGTATAGGCACCTAATGAATAGGTAATATATTACTGTATAAAATCACAGGAAATTGCTGTTTTAGGTGCTCACGTCTGCGGAGGAGTGATCCCCTGTGTGCCCACACATGGAATAAACATAACTACTTTACAACCTGACAGGTTGTGGAGTCTTTTTCCGTGAGTTAAGAGGATAGGTCCCGGGCTGCTGGAGGATGTGTCATGTTCTTGTATCACTTAACAGATGTCGTAGAGGAAAATGTTCATGTCATGGTTTAGGCCCAGTGGGCAGCAGAGTACCACAATGCCCCAAAAAAGGGGGCTAGACAAAATAAGGACTGGGAGGGCTCTCACCACTTAACAATCATGGGCAAAAGACCCCATCATAGGGAGAAAAAAAATCAAACAATTTTAATTTGTTACCAATAACATCAGAGTAGAACACTAAGAGATACAATCAGATCTTAAAGTCAAACACCTTTTTCCACCCTTCCTGTTTTCCCGGGTTCTGGTTTCTTTACCTCCTCCCTTGACCTTTAGCCCAGTGCAGAAGGCGATGGGAATGGAGGTTGCAGTCAGTTCATCCCATACGGTCTCTGCTGCTCCTTCCTCTTCAGGAGTCCTCAGAGAGGACTCCTCCTACTCTCTCTCTGCTTCCACACGGCACCCTTCCCACAGGAGAAAAGTCCTCCACAAAGCTCCGATGTGGATCTGCCCACAGCTGCAGTTCCCTCACACACAAACTGCTCTAGCACACACTACTCAGAGTCACAGACTCTTCAGAGGCAGCCACTACCTCATGTGGATCTGCCCCACCGGTGAACCTCCACTGGCTGCAGGCAGGTAGACCTGTGCTCTCGCCACAGTTTGCAGGGAGAACCTTGGCTCCACGCACCTCCTCCTCACTCCTCTCCTTTTCTTTCTTCACTGACCTTGGTGTCTGCACAATTCTTCTCACATCCCACTCCTTTCTCCGGTTCAGATATCTTCTGCTGGTTCTTGAAGAGTTCCTGGCTCTCCCAAGACCAAGCTGCAGTGGAGCTTGTGTTTAAGTTGGAACTGGCTCGTTCAGGTCTAGTGCAAGAAAGAGAGAGAGAGCATGCACTGCACCCTGCTTAAATACATGAATTCACAGAGGCGTTGATTGTCTTGGCCCTGGTCAGAGGTGGGTCTGAGGTGAGTCTAGAGACAGGAGAGTTTTCTAATAGGTTCTTACAGGGCTATCTCCATAGCCCTCCCCCACCATCAAAAAACAAAACCAAAACCCCTCACAAAAAACCAAATACAGTTCATAAAATTAATATTTCTTATATTTTATCAAAATAAAGTTGTTTTCTTTGAGCTTTCATGTTTTATGTTTCCACTGTTCGGTTGTGAATTACATGTCTCTTCTATGATAATGGAAAAACTGTTGCAATTGCTTTAATTTGAGTGGAATTTAGCATCTGCAGAATAAATGGTTGTTGACATGTTTTCTATTTGTTCTCTTTTGCTGCACACTTTACTAGGTTTTGTAGTTATTTTCACGTGTTTTCACCAGCTGATACACAAAGTCAAAGGACTGTCTCTGCATTGGAAACACCTATAAGGAATGTTCCAGTTTTGCAGAGTTCCCTCCAAGCAAAATTCTGTGCATCAATAGACACACTGCATCTGAGTGTATGACATTTTTCAGTAGATTGCAATTAAGAAAGAGAATGGATTAGTTAGTTACTTAGTTAGTTGCTCATATGTGAACATTTAATTTCAAGGTAGTTTTTGTGTGAGAAGTTAGGATGACTGCACCAAAAACTACCTAGCCTGATTTTAGAGGGGAAAATTCATTTTTCCCTCTCAGGTCTTATAGCCATTTCTGGACAAGAACATTTCATCATGACATTTTGAGGACTAAATTTATTTCCAAAACTGCTCTAGCAAAGCTCATCTGATTCTGTCCTGATGAGGACAATATGTTCCTTCTGATATTAAAAAAAAAAAGGCAGACTAAAGGTTTCCTATGAAGAAACAAGGGTCAGAATTGATAGAGTGGTTTGTCAAAGACTGACCACATGATTAGAAAACCTCTCTCCATTTAACTAAGCATCTGGTTTACTCTGATCAGACTAGGCATCTGGACAGGCCAGCCAATTTACTGAATGAAAACAGTGTGCTACCATTCAGCCCTTTGCTTTAGGACTGCTTTTAGAAGCATTATAGAAGGGAATTTTATGACTGGAATATAAATTCTTATTAGATTTTGCTTCATCTGAAGCTTCAGGCTGGATTACCTTTTCCCAGAATTAAATCAAAATGGTCACCCATCAAATCTGTTCTAAAGTCACACCCTTTCTTTCTAATTGAAATGAGGTTGTCATTGATGTCTTACCTCTGCTTTGCAATAATATTAATTTCTCCTGGTGTAATTGTATTGCATGCTGTTAGCCAAACTCTGTGTCCTGCTGTGCTCCAAAAAATGAGATGGCCAGGATGACAAAGCTCTGGACTGATGTTCTTGTGTCTCTTATGGTCAAAGCTTTCTTGTAAAGTGTAAACAGAATCATAGAAGTAAAGCAGTAAATGTTACTCAACTATCCAGTTCATATTATAATGCAGTCACTATAGTATTTTTATTTTTTTTTAAATTTTGCTTTAAACACCTTTAGAAACTGTGTTCACCACTAATTTCATGTTTTAAAATAAAAGAAACGAAGACTGTGTAGAGTATCTGCCCACAAGAGAAACATAAATGTCTGTTTTCCTTACACAACTTCATAAACAATTCTTATATATATTGAAGAGAACTAATTAGAGCCATTCTGTCAAAAGAAAACTCTGTATGAAAACAACCCTAGGCACTGATTGCCAGCATGTATAGATCTTTAATTATTATTCTCTAAGCACAAATAATTTCACTCAAAATTTCAAATTTATGGGCTACAGTGTGGAATTAAAAATAAGCTTTTTTTTGTGGAATACAAGGGAAAAAATAGACAATGTGAATGCGTCAAAACCAGACTGAAATTAATCCTACATTATCCGAGTTACATCCTAGGAAATCCAGCTCTGATTTTTTCTTTGCTGGTTTTGTTGTGCATTTTAAATGATCTAAGAAAAAATAGTTTTATGTATGCGTTTTATGAGAAATCATAGAATGTGTTGGTATGGAAGGGATCTTTAAAGATCATCTAGTCCAACATCCCTGCAATAAGCAGGGTTAATGTTACTAGATCAGCTATATTAATATAGCCTGCCAATTAAGGATGCCATCTTTTCAGAATATGAGTGGGTAATTAGAACTGGCCATTTTTGTCATTTTATGCCAAAGCATAAAATTCATTCTACCAAGGCGATTTACCATTCTACACAGATAGACATCTCTTTGAATAAGATGAGGGCAAAGATTTCCTGAAGAAAATTTATGAATCACTCAGTATCTTTTAAAAAGATAGCATAAGCTATATAATATGGGTCAACAACAAAAGGCATAAATCCCAAGCTTGTGTCAAACAAATTCTCTGGCCCTCTGTGTTAGGATTTATACTCAGGTTGGTCCAATTCAGTTTAAGTAGGGAAGAATTTCTACCAATGTAGAAAGCTGATTCAAGTACTGTCCCATGTTGATGTACTTCGTTAGCCCAAATTTGAAGACTTAATTTAAAGGCCTGTCTCATTGACTGATTCTTTGCTTAAAAATAGACTTCCTCCAGGGAAGCAAATAAAATCTTTTATTTCATCAAACCCTTAGAGAAAAAAAAAAGCGAACAAATGATCACTCCATTCCAAAAACGATAAGCTTGTCTATCCCTTATATTTTAAGGTCATGAGAACAGATGAAAGGTTATCCAAGTATTAAGATTTTGAGGGATTTTTGGCCTTTCAATAATTTATGTTCCTCTTAGAACACATTGTATGAGACATTCAGGGTTTCCTGTAAGAGATGACCAATTCATTTTTATAAGTAAGTTCATTTAACCTTATAAAATCAAGACTACCATAGATGGTTATAAGCTCTTCAGAAGGGATAGGCAAGGAAAGAAAGGTGATGGGGTGGCCATGTATGTTAGGGAATGCTATGACTGCCTAGGGATTAGCGATAGTGATGACAGGGTTGAGTGCCTATGAGTGAGAATCAAGGGGAAGGCCAACAAGTCAGATATCATGGTGGGAGTTTGTTATAGACTGCCTAACCAGGATGAAAAAATAGATAAAATATTCCATAGGCAGCTGGGAGAACCCTTACTTCGCTTCTCCTTGTACTCGTGGGAGACTTCAACTTCCTGGATATCTGCTAGAAATATAACACAGCAGAGAGGGAACAGTTCTGGAGGTTCCTGGAGTGTGTGGAAGATAACTTCCTGACACAGTTGGTAAAGGAGCCAACAAGAGAAGGTGCCCTGCTGGACCTGCTGTTTGCAAACAGAGAAGGTCTTGTGGGGGATGTGATGGTTGGAGGCTGTCTTGGGCATAGTGATCATGAAATGATAGTTTTCTATCCTTGGAGAAGCAAGGAGGGGGGCTAACAGAACTGCCACTTTGGACTTCTGGTGGGCAGACTTCAGCCTGCTTAGTGACTTGGTTGGCAGAGTCCCCTGGGAGGCAGTTCTGAAAGGCAAAGGAGTCCAGGAAGGCTGGACACTCTTCAAGAAGGAACTCTTAAAGGTGCAGGAACAGGCCGTCCCTGTGTGTCAGAAGACGAGCCAGCGGGGAAGAAGAGCACCCTGGCTGAACAGAGAGCTCTGGCTGGAGCTCAGGAAAAAGAAGAGAGCTTATGATCTTTGGAAAAAGGGGCAGGCATCTCAGGAAGAGTACAGGGCTACTGTGAGGTTGTACAAGGAGAAAATTAGAAGGGCTAAAGACCAGCTGGAACTTAATCTAGCTAGTGCTGTTAAAAGAAAATTAAAAAGGTTTCTATAAATACATTGGCAACAAAAGGAGAACTAAGGAGAGTCTCCCCCCTCTAGTAGATGTGGGGGGGAAGCATAGTGACTGGGGATGAGGAAAAGGCTGAAGTACTTAATGCCTTCTTTGCCTCAGTCTTTAGTAGGAAAACCAGCAGTAGTCTGGGTACCCAGTCCCCTGAGCGGGAAGACAGGGATGGAAAGCACAGTGAAGTCCCCATAATCCATGAAGAGGTGGTTAGTGACCTGTTACACCACTTAAATATACACAGGTCTATGGGGTCAAATGAGATCCACCCCAAGGTCCTGAAGGAGCTGGCAGAAGTGCTTGCCAAGCCACTTTCCATCATTTATCAACTGTCCTGGCTAACTGGGCAGGTCCCAGTCAACTGGAGGCTTTCAGACGTGATGCTCATCTACAAGAAAGGTCAGAAGGAAGACCCGGGGAACTACAGACCTTTCAGTCTGACCTCAGTGCCAGGGAAGGTGATGGAACAAATCATCCTGAATGCCATCACACATCACATGCAGGACAGTTGTGTATGTATGTCTCCCCAGAGTTGCAATGAAGAAGTGCCTGCTTATCTGCAGCTGCGTAGATAAGATTTCTTGTTGTGATTGCAACTCCTTCAACAAGATGATAGGACAAGGGGTAATGGGTGCAAGCTGCAACATAGGAGGTTCCGTGTGAACATGAGGAAAAACTTTTTTACTGTAAGGGTTACAGAGCACTAGAACAGGCTGCCCAGAGAGGTTGTGGAGTCTCCTTCTCTGGAGACATTCAAGACTCTGTGACCTAGTCTAGGTGATCCTGATCTGGCAGGGGGGTTAGACTAGATGATCTTTCGAGGTCCCTTCCAACTCCTGATATTCTGTGACTGTGTCCTCCCTTATCTGTTTTGTTCTGCTCTTAGCTATGAATTCATGTTTATCAGCACTGAGAAAGCTTTCAGGACTGGAAGGAAATAGAAATATCAAGGTGTGTTCTAACTCACTTCACTAAGACAGTGTAAAAATTTTAGAAGTTTGTAAAGATCTTCAGCTACTGCAAAGACTGATAATATAAAAGAAAAACCTTTTCCTCTGTTTGAGTTCCAACGTGCCATGTGAAAGACATACTGCACAGTAAAGAGGAAGGCCAGACTAAACTGTATTCAATGTCCTAAAATATTGGTAATTTCTCAAGGTACAGAATTTATGGGAAAAATCAGTTGAAAATACTGTATGAATATGGAGTCTAAATACTAGAATATGTGAGTGGGTTGATTTTGCTTATATGAAATTGAAATGAGTAGTAGCTATTTTCTTCCTGCTTCTAAGTGGTCAGCCCATATTACAGCAGTGCCAAGTTCTTTTCCTATTCATAAACCGAGCTATATTCAGCTAATGCTTATGGATATATTTGTTAAGGTCATTATTTCGTAATCAGTCTAAACCATGCATTAAAGCACATAAGTAGTCCAATGAAGCAATCTTCTGAGACTCTGTGTTTTTATTTTGAAGCATGTTTTCTCTACATATTTTTTACATGCCCTCTCTAGAGGGCACAACCCATCAGTATGTTGTATTGCTGCTGGATTTCGTAAGTTAACCCTGGCCAAATGCTTCTGAGCTATTTGATAGGAAGCACTCTGTTGCATTGAGAGCACTGCATTCCCATGGATCTGATGGGACTCTAGTTCAACTTCCGTTCCTTCATCTCACAAAACTGCTTTTCATGCCTCTCAAACAGAATCACTCTATCCTACTAGAAGTGCTTTCAGCACTTCATGTTAACAAACTCTGTGCTTCCAGCTGCAATGACCGTAGGAATGTAATGAGCTTCTGGCATTGTACGGTGCCACCATGCACTGAGTTAAAGGAGTTACAGCTAGTTACTCAAGAAGACAACATTATTATGCCTGAGATTTTGTTTGCCTGCTAAGTAATCTGATTAGTTTCATGAAGGAAAGAAGTCTGCTTTGCAATGAAACATTGGCTAAATGAATGTCTGAACAAAAATATAACCTTCATAAATACCATCTAGTATTATTAAATAAGCACTTGACCAATCTGCTCTGAGCAGAACAACTTACTTTTAAGTAATGCTTATGCAGAAATCATTAGGACTTTATGCATTTATAATGCTATAATACGCTTAATGAAATGAAAAATTACTCAAAATTCAACATTAGATCCACTCCTGTTTTATCTTAAAAAAGTAAAGCCAATTTCATAGAAATCTCTACTCACTGTTGCAAATATTCTGGTAAATGACCTTCTTTTATTTAAGTGCAGATTAATTTTACAGAAGGGTTATGCACAAATTTAAGATTTACAAGATGATTTTAAAGTAATTTCTCATAGACTATAAGGCCCAGACAGTTTTGATCGGTGGAGCTAAAATGATTAAACCATGAAAACACTAAACAGCATAATAGTGTAGATGTTTCTGAGATAATGTATGAAAATGGGGGTTTTTTATAGTTCTGGAGATACAGGAAGAAAATATAGAAAGAAAGAGGTTTGATATTCTTAATACTTCATTTGACATAATTCTATTCTAAATTCGTCCTTTTTTCATGTTTTGCTACAGCTTTCTTTCAGATACCTGAATTTTTTCTGACTTCAAACAATTTACAGAAATCTTCCTCTGAGCCCTGAAATCCACTGAAGGTTAAGCTTGTCCACTTATAACTCATATGGAGGGTGACAGAAATACTTCTACACCACCACATTTTGAAGCTCAGGTCTGAAGTAAATAGATATGAAGTAGATTTCTTCCTCAGCAGGGGAATGAAAAAATATGTTTAAAACATTGGAAAGCTGATTCAATCTCTAACATCAATGAATCTTATAACCTGACATTATTTTGTGGGTTTTCTCATTAGGGAAAGCTTATACCACATATAAATACACACAAATCAACACAATACTAAATAGTCAGGATCAGATTCACTAATTAGGTAAGATCCCCACGTATTTCTCTCAAATACAGAGGGATAGGAAACTGGATTAAAATTATCATCAGAGAATTACTTTTTTATTATATAATTCCCTCTGATTTCACATGTGATAGATTGAGGCAATCCACCTGCTGTTTAGAAAATGGTTGAGGAAAACAACAAAGTTACAGAAAAAAACAAAACAAAACAAAACAAACACCAAAACAAACAAGCAAACATACAAACAAAAACATAAAAAGAGCTGTGGTTTGTTCTGCTTTGTATTTCCACAGTTAAGAACGTTCCATCACTGGTGGAGTAAGGTTTCCACTGGCTTCTCAGTGAGTATTCCAAGGAGCTCCTGGAGAAGCACAAAGGCAGTCTACTCTTGCCTGTTGCTTGGTACGAAGGGAAACACCATGAATACAGGAACATTTTGTTTTAAGGATTATGTAATACATCTCTATACTTACTAACAAGAATTTTAAAGTAAGATATTTAACATTTTGAAAAGAGAGGGATAAAATAAGAATTCCATGCATATTTTAAAAATTAACCAACACTTTAAATTTTAATATTAATGTTAATGTTACGTGTTTCTTTTATATATGTATATACCAAGTTATTAAAACGAGATAAGAATCAGAAATGTAACTGAGAAAATTACCCCTTATCACTCTCATCATAGTTGGACATAAACTGAACTGTAATTTGGAGTCCTTCCTGATATGGCAGTGCTTGATGTGGGGATTATTACACCATTTTCATTAAAGTTCTGCTATAAAATTAGTATTGCACTCTCAGCTTTGAAGAAAGCTTTTGCTAGGAACTATAAATAAGATATATACCATATATATATATATATATATGCATTTGTTGTAACATTTGTCTTTTCCTCAGCTCTCTCTTTATGTCTTAATAGTTGCTTAGGAGAGGAAATATATGTTCTCTTATCCATTTTATTTTTTATATTTTCATTTTTATATTCAGCTTTACTCTTATTCTAAGTCCTTGTATTTAGTAAGTATTTAAAAATTAACTGACTGAGTAGTGA
>NW_010176498.1:56988-58974 GCF_000695765.1 Mesitornis unicolor | reverse complement strand
ATGGAGGGACACTTGGTCAGCCACAGCCTGAGTTACGGCCTTAGATCTCCTAGTAGTGAGTCTATAGCGTGAGGGTCACACGATGCAAAGCTCTGTTCTTGGATGAACTCACTGTGATTGTTCAAATTTAGCTTGTGGGCGTTAGTTTCCTTTTTAAGCAGGCTTTCTGCTAGTTGAACAACTTTTCAGTCCTGTGTTACTTTTAATTTGGTCTTGCTCCATCTTTTCTATCTCACAGCAAGCATAAAGTCGTGAAAGAAGGTGAAAATTTTTCACAGTGCAAGTTTGGTCGTGTGAGATCCCATGCTGGAATTCAAGCTTGTGTTATGTCCAGCAGTACATGGGCATAGCAGTGGTCCTGCAGCCACAGCCTCAGAATCAGTTGTAGAGAAGGATGACAGTGATTTAATTACTAGTGGTAAGTTGCTTTTAAGATACAAGGATGGAAGGTGGTAATCTAAAAGCTTTGTCATCACTTACTGGCATATTGAAATAATCAGTTTTGCTAAAAATAATCTCAATGGCAAGGTGTTAGGTTCTTATAACTGATTTGAAAACTCTTTCTTCTTAAAATTAACCATGTTTAATCCTCTGTGTATTTTGTTATCTGAGCTATAGTTATCACTGAATATACAAATGTCTATTGAAATGTTAAGTTTGGGGTTTTTTTTAAATGTCGGTAATGATGTTTCCTGGCATGTGGGAGGTGAACTTTTTCGTCTCAATACTCAGAATGCTCAAGGTGGATGTGAGAGCTCTGGAGGAAAAGAAAATATACAGTGCTTGGTATTTTGAAAGCAGTTTGATGATTTTTTTTTTTTTGGTGCCAGTGTAAAATCAAAAAGTTTTCGAAATCCAGATGTTACAATTTGGATGTATTCTTCCTGACTTCACTGGGGCATAAGCGTGCCTATTGTGCAGAAGAATCTAGCTGGACAACCCCTGTTTGAGCATTATTTTAATTGTTACAAAAGCCTCTGAATATTTGCTGGGATTTACTCTTTTACTCCTTGTTACAATTCATGAATGTCTTCATTAGATTTCATAATAGCCAGACTATGTGCTCTAGCTTGAAGGCACAATCTATTTAAAAGAAGAGGGGGAAAAAAAAAAGCTTTAATATCCTTTGTGTTGTGTGTTTTACAAGAAGCATTTCTAGACAGTCAGCTCTCACCTGCTAGGAACAACCTTTAGAAAGGGTAATTTCCATATTTTATTTTACTTTATTTTTAATTCAGAAAGCCTGTTACGTTGCTTAGTAATGCACCTTGCTTGTTTTTTCCACAAAATTTGCATAGCAGCTGTTACACTCTTTACAAGTTCTATCAGCAACTTCCATATCAGCTTTTCATGGAATGAGAATATATTTCAGTAGCTGCTTTCCGTAGTTTGCCCTTATCATCTCATCCCTTACACTCTGGCTGGGATATAAACAATAAAAGTTGCTGTTTGGGTATCATTGTTTATTTCCAGTTCATATATGTGTGTGTGTGTGTATGTGTTATTTTAAAAATTGCTGACAGATACCACGTTTGCACTAAAATGTAAAATGTGTAGAATTTTGTTGTAAAACTCACAAATGAATAAGCAATAAGCATTATATTCAGATAAAACAAAAATAATTAGTTGATACAATCTGCGAACCTAAGTGTGTCGATACTTCCTCACTTGTGTAATATGTTTGCTGGAGGTTGATTCAGTAAATAGTCATTGATTTTTATTTCAGAAAAAGTTCTGATAATTAATTCTTGAAGGGTAAATGAGATTCCATAGCTCTTCAGTTGAATGATGCACAAGGCAAGCCTCAGATGTGAAGTTTAGTCACTGGGAACTGCTGCAGCGCCTTTCATTGAAGGAACAGGAACAAAAGTTTGTTTGTAACTACTCTGGAGCTGAGAACAAAGGCTGCGGGGACCTTTGAACCTTTGTGGCTGTGCATGTGAAGGAGGAATTGTCCAAGAATGGGAAAAACTGCCAGAAGACCAG
>NW_010176498.1:56211-56957 GCF_000695765.1 Mesitornis unicolor | reverse complement strand
TCCCTACATCTTTCTGCAGCAGTGGTCAATGACCACATTTAAAGCAAAAAAAAGTTACTTAATTGGAAGACTTTCTTTCTTGCTTCTTCCCACCAAGCTCTGATTTGATAATCAACTATGCAGGAATGGTTATTCTATAACTTTTTTTCACTGAGGCAAGCTTTAAACAAATGATTTTATGTCCTTTTCTTCTTTGGGAAGAAATCTCAATGATTGATTGCATCCTTAAACATTTTGTTCTCTCTCAAACATTCTGTGCAAATAATTCTGGCCTGTGAAGCAATTTGTTTTCCCTGCTTCCTGGTGGTGTTCTAATTTCACCGTTATTCTTCATTCTGCAATAGCCGTCTCCTCCAGGAAGACAGGAGGGAATAATTGGTGTTCTGAAGAAACGACTACCTCTCTGCAAAATGTGTTGACTGGCATGTCGAGGGTTACAGTCTCCAGTGGGTTGTCCAGCATGGAGGTCCTGCTTCAGGCGGCAATTTGTGCCATATCGTTCACCTTCATGAATTTTGCAAGGCTTAAAGATGGGATGAGCTCTACTGAAAGAACATATTCCCTAAATTGCTTTGTGCAGAGGGAGAGAAAAACCACGGTTTTGAGTGTTTTATTATTATTTTTCTTTGAGTAATGAACATAACATACCAGCTGGAAAAAACACAGTTGTTCATTTCTATTTCTCAGCCTGTACATGCAGCTCATCAGTGTGCTCAGGCATGCATGCAATGCTCCTGGCTGTCCCT
>NW_010176498.1:38786-56180 GCF_000695765.1 Mesitornis unicolor | reverse complement strand
TGCTGAAGAAATACTCTGTGCTGCTCTGCAATTGTTTGGACAGCAGGGAAAGGCTGAGGTAGCCCCACGTTCTCTCTCAGGAATTGAATCAGTTCTGCCCTGCAACCTGAGGCTCGGAGTAATGCTGCCAGGAGGTCAGTGCCATCCGAGCGAAGGCACAGTGTGAGTTCTGGCATCTGGTGCTCTTCTGCCTGGCTTCCTTCAGTCCCTTTTTTCTTCCTTTTTTTTTCCTGAGGGGTGCTTGCATGATGGGGTTGCAGTCAGGGTGAAGTTGATGTAGAATTTTATGTTGTATGCTCAGCCTGCCTTTTCAGCTGTCTCAAATGATAGCATCTTTCAAATGTCTTCTCTTGCTTCTTAAAACACTTGTCCTCTTTCTAACCTTTGGCTGCAGTTTCTATAAAATTAGGCTGTGCTATAGAGAAATTCAGCTTTCTGTCTTGAAGGCAATACATAAACTCCCAGGAGCATGGGAAACCTGTATGGTGGTTGCCCAGGTATCTTTGAAGTTCTTTACGGTGTAGTAGTTGGTGGTTCATGTGCTTTTTGCTTCCTTCTGTGTGTAGACGTACAGCAGCTTGAAATACATAAGTAATGTATCATTTTTTAAAAGATTTCACTATAGGAAGTATTCTTTACCGAATACGTTCAGTCAGCCATTCACGGAGCAATTGCAACTTGCCTGAGGAAGCCAATACATCCTTGGCTATTTAGTTATGTCACCATATTGTATTAATTTAGGGAGAATTTAACTGTCTGGAATGAAGCTTAGCAGCTTTCTGAACCTTTTCACCTATATTACAAGAAAACTTTTTCTTGATTGCATCATTCACCATAGGTACCCCTTGCATTTCCTGTTTGTCAAATGCCAGGTTTAAAAATTAAACTACAGTTAACTTCTAAGATTAAAATGGGAAATGAAAACATATAGATCGGTGTTTTAGAAAACTTACTTTGTCGGTTCTTATCGCTAGAAAACATGTGTGTGTAGGAGGGATGCCATATGGCTGCTAAATATAACACAACTTTCTCCTGAAAGTAGTCTGAAAAGTACAGAAGTTCACAATCTGGTATCTGTGTTTTTAATAAGAATGTGCTGCAGATTCTAAGAGTGTTATGAATGCAAACTAAGGTAATGGGAATGGAGCCAAAATGTAATTCAATAAAACTTAAGTATTTTCTGTGAAGAGGTGATGTTGGCTGACACACTGGAGAGATGCTCAGCATCTTGCAGATAGTGGCCCCTTTGTCAGCAATTTCTTTAAAGTGTAGGGGGTAGTAGTAGCTGTCCAAATGATGTCAGTTTTCAGTGCTCCTGGCCCACCAGGTCCAGCAGCTTGTATTCTTGTTTTCTTTAAATATTTGCACTGTTACATTCCACTGCTGGGATACTGGAGAACTTGATCTCCTTGCTGTAGCTGTTTGAATAAGATCAGGAAAACATGGTTGTGGTGGCAAGACTTGAAAGTAGTTATTCTGGATTTTTTTAAAAAAATTTGTGTTAATAGTACTAATCTTTTAAGTTTCTCTAGAGCTGCTGCCAAAATACAGATGATTCAATGTTTTAAGAACACAAATATAATTGAAATATGGTAGCATTAACTGCTGGAGAGAGTCCAGTGTAGGGCTACAAAGATGATCAAGGGAGTGGAGCATCTCCCTTCTGAGGAGCGGCTGAGGGAGCTGGGGCTCTTTAGTTTGCAGAAGAGGAGACTGAGGGGAGACCTCATTCATGGTTATAAATATTTAAAGGGTGAGTGTCACGAGGATGGAGCCAGGCTCTTCTCGGTGACAAACAATGATAGGACAAGGGGTAACGGACACAAACTGGAACACAGGAGGTTCCACTGAAATTGGAGAAGAAACTTCTTCTCAGTGAGGGTGACAGAGCACTGGCCCAGGCTGCCCAGAGAGGTTGTGGAGTCTCCTTCTCTGCAGACATTCAAACCCCGCCTGGACGCCTTCCTGTGTAACCTCATCTGGGTGTTCCTGCTCCAGCAGGGGGATTGGACTGGATGAGCTTTGGAGGTCCCTTCCGATCCCTAACGGTCTGGGATTCTGGGATTTCTAGTAAATGACTTAGAAGTTGTATGTGTGTGTGCATTTGAAGGGAGTGACAATTAGCGATACACTGTGCAACATATCATTTCTATGTAGATTTGATTAGTGAGCCCTTCTGTGAAATGCTTTCTTGTGTAGTTTAGCGATTTCCTGATGGGAAAGCCTGTGAAGAAAACAGAGCTCCAAGATACCTGTGTTCCCTGTCCCTTACCACCCACCCCCATCACCCTTCCGTGCCACGCAGGGTAATGAAAACATCCAAAAGAGATACTGAATATCTGATTTAGCAAAGCACTTTAGAAGGTGTCTAATGTTAGCATGCGAGCAATCCTAGGGCTCTGTATAGGATAAAAGGCATTGCTGGACTGAGGCAGGAATATCTGATAGGAAAAGCTTATCCTGGAAAAGAATCACAAGAGAAACTATATTGGTTATGTTCCTTAAGGCCTTTCAAATATTTCAAAGGGATGAGTACAGATTTACTGATGGGGTTTTGGTGACTAAAAATGCAGTTATGCAAATCACAGCTTGTTGGAGCAGGGCGAATTAATTGATGCACTTGAGTGCATGTGCTTTTTCACTTTTTTCTCTATGAAGTGGAATTATAGACAACAAGAATGCACTTTGTTGTTCTTTAATAATAAATAACAGCGTAGCAGTTTTGATCTTCAAAGCGCTGCTCAGACCTTAATTAATCTTCATAATAGTCCTTTGAGAAACTTAAAAATGCACCCTGCCCTTTTGGCCAAGGAGCTCCTTAGCATGGGGATGTCAGAGGATGTGCTAAGGGCCGTATTGTCAGTGACTCTGGGACGCTTGCTCACAACTTCCTGGCACTGGGTGCTTTGGCTGCTTCTTGAGGCTGTGTTGCTTCTCATTTGTCTGTTAAAATTTCCAAAAATTTGAATACATAAAGAAATGGAGTTCTAATTCTTTGTGTACTTTTGGATTTCCATCTGAGTGTTAACTTATGCATATGCATGCTGGAATTTCCCTTTTGAATATTCCTGTAGGCACAAAGTGCCAAAGGAATATTCAAAGTGCTAAAGTGTGTGCACCGCTGAGAGCAGCGTGTGGGAGCGGGTGTGCAGAATTGCACTTCAGAAAACCTCGGTCACAACTTTTGCATCACAGGAGTGGCAAATAAAAAGATATATGGCTTTAGAGTCATTAGGACACATAATAAATAGATAGAAAATGTCTACCTTCTCTAATCTTCCTAATTCTTTATAAGGTTTAAAATAAGAAGAGGAAGAATTAATGTAGATGCTTGATTTTCAAGGTTTTTCCTAGGTAATTGTTGATTTGCATTCTAAAACAGAGTTAGAGAGTATATGCCTGTCTGAAAACACATAGCCTATGTTTGGAGAATGGAATAAGAATATAAAAATAAAACTGAGACTGTTGAATTCATCTGGAGAAACAGTTCAGCAGGAGTTGTCATCTAAAGGTGGTGATATCTCTGAATAACCCATGTCACCAGAGCATGGAGAACAGCAAAGCTTTGTTAAATGTGCTTTTTTTCTCACAAACAATAGGAGGGAGTATTCCTTAATAAATATAACTTTGTGAATATCCTACTGAGGATAAGGGACTCAAAATGCTAGCTAGCATGAGAAACACGTATATGTATTACAGTAGTCATGTCTGTGTTAGGTTCTGACGTAACAGACCCGAGGTCAAAATGTTTAATGCTTTTTGTAAACTAGAATAGTTTTTCATAAACTGGATCAAAAATAGTAAGTAGCTTCAAAAGAGTGAGTAGCCCCTGACCGGTGTTTTTATAACGAACACCAGCTTTGACGCAAGGAATTATGATTTCTGCTGGAGATCTCACCAATTTGCATGAGGAATGAACATGGAGCTGGCCTGCGAAGTAGAAAGCTGACAACCTGTTAAACAGGTTTGAAGAATTCTTTAGTATGAACAGCTAAGTCAGCAAAATCCTGTAACTAATGCCAGCAAACCCTGTTATACTTAACCTGGTGACCTTGTCAGCTCAGGAAAAGCTTGCTGACAGCACGATGCTTCCAGCTTTGGGTGAGGGGCTTTTCAGCATTCCCTGCCAGGGTTCAAGAGCTCCCAGTTACTTGGTACAGGCATTCTGAGGAGTCTGTGGAGTGATGTAAATTACTTTTAAAAATTTGTTAGAAATGCAGTGGCTTAGACTGACTCAAGGGTAAACATGAATACTGTGATTTGTTTTGAATACAAAATGCAAATAAAATGTCCATCTGGTAAAGACCTTCAAAAATTTTTCAGAGTTCTGAACTATCTAGTCTAGATTTATTTTCTAAATGCTGTTGAGATTTTTATCAGCAAAATTTTGCAAATAACCTATTTTCCTATGTTGAGCTTAGGCGTTCTGTTCTCCCACTTTTTTGATACATGAGAACAGCAAATCCTGATTTGATAGAGGACAAAAGACTTGTAAGGAAACTGCAGCCCTGTAATCTGTATGATACATAAAACATAAATCTTCTGTAGGTCTTCCATCTATGAAGTGTGTTACTGGGTTTCAAGTGTTCAGGGTGATAAATCGGACATCAACAAACAAGTCAAAAATTAATTTGTGTATTGAAGTTTCTCAGGTACTGTGACAATACAGAAAGGGATCAGTAATTAAATAGCCACATGAGTCTGGACCACTTGTGTCTGATAACCGATACGTGAAATCTGATGGGCTAAGCTTTCGGAGAGGCAAAGATCCGATGCCTTTCTGAAGAACACACTGCAAAAATGCTGCTGGTTAAAAATAACATTGGGGGATATGAACTTGAATATCTCTCACAGGTTTTAAAAGCTAATTTTACAAATACAGCAGCTTCAGTGAGATGACAGTAATGCACAAAAGTGTGGTTTGTTGTGGGGTTTTTTTATGCCTGGAATGAATTTCTGGGCCTAAGTGTGTGCATACACATGTAGTGCTCCTGCATACCGTGACAAAGGTGGTTGGGTTTTTTTTCTCTTCCTGGAAGATATTCTTCATGCTGCATCATAGCAAACTTCAAGAGAGGAGAGAGTGTGGTATTTTCTTAAAATAAAGTAAATCTCATTCCTGACTAGCATTATGAGCATTACTGATAGTTTAGGTACCTACAAGGACTTTCAGAAATAAAGATGGACGTATTTGAAATGTTACTGCATGGGCATGTGTAGATGAGTTTAAGTATTAGCTTTATGGCTTCTGTTCCTTGCCTCAAATCTGCTAGCAAGTTGCTAGACCAAATGCTGTACGAGGGGCTAGACAGTAACTGTGTAAGGAGACATTTGAAAGATCTTGCTGTTACATTCAATGTTCCAAATTATCATCATAAGCAACTCGTTCTCTTCCCAAATGCTGCGTATTCTATATCAGACTGATCTGTGTGCTGTTCAAAGGTTAACCCTTCCTTTTGGAACATCAGACCCTGTAAAACATGTGCAACTGATGCATAGTTTGGTTTTTTTTTCAGTTGATCACTTTTGAGGTTGGTTTTTTTCTTTTTTTTCCAGCAATGCATGGAATTTTTTCAGTCTGAGTTCAGCAAGCCCAGCAAATCAATAAGTGCTAAGAACTCAGGTTGTTCTTGTCACTTTAGTTCTGTCTGTGACACTGGTTTCTTTACAGAATGCATTGACACCGTCTAGTCCCTGTTTTGTGGGCTGATTTGCCTGATGTTTGAAAGGATTAATGTTTGAACAGTGCATGAATTTTCTTGCATCACTGCTTAAGGGAAGATAGTTCCTGTTTGTGAGGGGAAATATGGATATCCTGTAGCTTCAGAGAATGCTTTTTGAGAGATGATTTGTTAAGGTTGTTTGCTGACTGACATATGGTATGACATACGGTGCTATTTACCACCTCGGAGTCTGAACTTACAGGGAAATGATTTTCTTTTTTAAACATTTAACTCTATTAAGTACTTGCAGACATCTTCCAACATTGTCCTGGCCAAGTCAATTGACACTTTTTTCCATTTCTTCTGTTTGTCCCATCTGTCTGTGACTGTTTCGTTTTCTAATGTTGTAAATAGATTTTAGTGTTTCAAGGGCTGTGCGTCTCAGTAGCAACTAGCACTTGCAAATCTCTCTTAACTTTTTACCTGCACCCTTCAAGGTGTTACATTTTTCTTGCCTCCTATGAGATGGAAACACATGTCAGGCCAAATACAAGGCTGGAAAAATTGCTCTCTAGAAAAGTCTAGTGTAAAATCTTTCAAAGTCATCCTAGTTATATCCAGCAGTAATGAACTTTTGAAACAGCGTTATCAATGAGGATGAAGAAATTACATCAGAGGTGGCGTTGTTTTGTTGAAAATCTGCTCTGTGGTGGAAGAGGGGGGAAAAATAACATGGAACAAACCGTTATCTTAAAACCTGGGCAAAAGCAGCTTGAAGGCAGTGCAGTTTCTGGAAGATTGCGTCACGCCTTTCAGCGCTGGTGGATGTTGAAATGAAAAGGCTTTGGAGGGAGAAAAAATTCACTGGACTTTTCCAGGCATGACTTTTGATACCGTGGAAGTTGCTGTCGGGTTTGCTGTCTTCCAGCTGGACCTGTTTAGGGATTGCAATGAGGATACTATTTATTTGTTTTTATATTACTGCTTTTTCAACAAATACTTCTAAGTATTCCCCTTAAACATGCCTAACTGCAAATCTTAAAAACATGAAGATAAGTGAAACAAATGCTCAATTGTAGACATATAAAAGGGAAATTAAAAACAGACTTGAAATCTACAGCGGGGATGTAGAAGGGCTTGTGTTTTCTAAGCTTGTTTGCATCTTTCTAGCTTATATGAGAGAGTCTCATTTGTCTGGCAGATAGTGCAGTTTTAAAGAAAGGAAAGATGTGAATGTATACCAGCAGTTTGAGACTTTTTCCTTCTACGCTGATTCTAGTTTTGTCTTCTCTGGTCTCATTGGGAACAGTCTGATTGAAATGTGAATGTACATCTCCATTAAAACAGTGCATCAGAATTTCTTGCTAACTGTATATTGGTACTTGTAGTGTATTTAATGCAAATAGTAAGAAGCCTGTAAAGGAAAGTTGTTTTTTTTTTATACTTAGTTTATTAAGCTTTTCATGGTGTGAGGCTTTTTCACAGAACAGTGAAAAGTATTCTCTACTTATATGAAGCTTTGCAAAGATTAAGAGATTCAAAACTGATAAATCTGCAAGGATTTGTCATTTATAAATTTGTTCCTTAAAACTGCTTTTTAGAGCATGGAGGAGTGGTTGAGTAAGTATGTCAGAACCGCAGGATAATGCGAGATAGGGAGGCAATCTAGGTGACTAGTCTGAGGAAACTTAGAGGAAGACTTTAAGAGGCTTTATTAAATAAATAAAACTTCCTTGTGAATGTGTTTAAATGAGGGCTGGGCTGGTTTTGCTTATAGAGGCCATACATTTAAATAAGCTTAAAATGTAAACACAACTGCATGCGTTGTGGGGAAGACACAAAACAACACGCTTTTTTCCTCCTCTTCTCCCACTAGAACTTTGTCCTCTCCCAAGTTTGCCAAATGACACCTCTTTGATCTGGGCGTCTCTTCTTTTTACTGTCTGTGATAGGATAAAAGATGTTCTTGACAGGATCTCAGAATTTAGCGGAGGTGGAAAACTCCACGCCAAGCAGGAGAGAGACTTCATGGAAGTGCCTTGTGATCACAGCTCAAGCGTTCTAAAAGAGGGGTAGCACGGGAAGTGAAACAGCCATCTGCCAGCGGCCATAAGGTCTGTGTGAAGCTGCTGAAAGTTTGGTATAACAGCTTCTTTGTGATGTAAACGTAACTTGGACTCTGCTAACCCTCTGCAGTGATTTATACCCACAGGGGGATTTTGGGCACCAGCATGGTCACTAAAACAACATAGGTCCAGGGCTGCAGGGGCCTAAAAGCCCATGGCTTTCATAGGAGGTGCATGCTCATAAAGAGGAGATGATTCCACCAAGGCTCCAACTGTCTTCAAACCAATGGACAAGCCATTTTAAGGTGTCACTCTCAAAGCAGAAGAGTCAGCAGAAAGGAAATGTATCTGAGCTTCATCAGATCCAGTCTCAGTTGGTACTTCCTTGAAACTGAAATTTGCTTGAAATTCTGGTCTGCTGTGCTGGACTGTGAGCTGGGCAGCTGAGGTCTGGTGCTGGTGCTCTTCTGGTTCTGCAGCGTCTGTTACCCGAATCCTGACTGCCTGCCAGTGGGACGGTTGTATCCCAAGTGGTCACAGTGACACTTGGTATTGCAGCCCTTATTCCATTGTAGAACTGAAGCAATTTTTTGGTTTTTGCCTTTTTTTAGTTTTTCCTTGTGGAGATCTCTTTTGGTTAAACTGCCATTGATTAGTCTTGGTGCTGCAGTCCTTGAAGAACTGGCCAGCGTGTTTCCATAGGTGATTGAAATGGGAGTGTGTACTTTGAGTGCAGCAATCCTGTAGCTGGCCTGGCCCTCTTGGAGACTGGTCTGCAACATGACATCTGTGTGGTATAGAGGCCAGTATTTTAGGTACAAAATGTGTTAAAGAATTTCTGTTGCTGAGCAGTCACCTACCAAGGTGAGTGGTGGTTAACTTTAAATTTGGTTTGCCAATATAGAGTATTTGTAATCTTAATTTTATCCACAGTATTTATGAATTGCATCATTTTAGGCCTAGGGGAGAGGGTTGAATCTTTGAGTAAGTCATTTTTATCCATGCTGTTTCTGACAGTTGAAATGTTATTGACCAAAAACATATTTATGTTTTTTCAGCATGAATATACTCTTCTGTAAGAGTTACCATCTGTTTCCTTTCTTCTGCATCTGTGGAAACTGTTTTGGCTTTTTTTTTCCTCTGGGTAGACTTATTCTTATTTTAAAAATCTGTAGTAGATGATTAGTAGTTGCCTTTTTTTATTAAAAAAAAAAAGCCCTTTGTCAGTTCATTACTTAATACAAAATCATGCTGATACACTCCAGGCAGGTACAATTTAAAAGCCACTTATGATTATGAGACTTGTTCCTGCATTTTTGGCTTTGCCAGACTCATTGAGCATTTGACTCCCATAGCTTTTTTCTGGTAGTGGGAATTTTTAACTCTTTTCTCCATCGGGCAGGGTAGGGTATGTAATTGTGCATGTACTCTGGTGCTGCTGATACTCAGCTCTATCATTACGAAGCAAGCTCCTCCTCTCCCATTACGTTTGGTTATGTTAAGCCATGATCCATCAAGCTATATGAGGTGCAACTGAGCTGCAGCCAGAGATGATCATCTTGTCACTGCCTCCTGCTGTCCCCTCAGGCCTGCCAGCCCCTTTGCACATGTTGTCACTCCTTAACCCAGTTCTGCCAAAGCGCTCTAGGTTACAAATACAACCGGAGTGCTTGGAGAAGGCCTGGGATGAAGTCGCAGCTACTGCTGTAACCTTGGAGCAGCAGTGACACCAGGAACACTTCTACTGACTTCAGCGAGGATTACATTTAATTCCTGGGTGTATCTTCCCGCTTCCCAAGTGCATGTAACAGTCCTTCAGAACAAAATAACGTAATCCCTGTTCTTGAAATCTTGGACTTGGGTCCAACAGGACTTGAAAGCGGTATTCTTCCTGACGTGGTTTATTTTCAAGGGTTTTTAATTCTTTGCTCTGTTTTATTTTCTTTGTTAATGAACCACTTTGCTGTGTGTAGGCTTATTTGAGCATCTGGTTTTTAAAATACATTTCTAAACATTGTTTGCATAGTTCATCTGCAGCAGAATAGAAGCCAGCCATGGTACGTGCGTATAGGCTCTGAGACTTGGGATTGCCAGATGTGAGGATGGATTCTGCTGAGCTGCAATGACTACGTGGGAAAGTGAATGCTCTAAAGTGTAGTAGGTTTTGCTACAGTTACATTTGCAAGCCTTCACACTTCGGGAGGTGCAGAAAACCAAACATTTCAGCAGCAATTTGCTTCATAAACACTGTTCAGTGAACTTGCAGATGCACTTGATTTAGGACAGTGTTCCAATGGTTGCTTCAACACAAGCAGCCCCACTGATGTCAAGAGAATGAATGTATTTAACTTAAAGCATCTGCAGAGCTAAAATGAGATGTAGAACAATGTTATTGGATTTTGTGAATTCTAACGCTTTCCTCTGCACTTCTAAGAGTACAGGGGGACTTTCTCCTCCCATCTTGTGCAGGGGCAGGCACTCAAGGTTATCCCCTCTTAGCACCCATTTTCTGGGACTCTATCCTCTTTTCTGCAAACTGTCCCTTTCCTAACCAGGTCAAAGCTCATTCTTTCCTCTCCAGCAAAATTGTGATCTGTGTTGCCTCATGGTATGACGCCAATAGTGGACAGTGCTTGAATCCCGTGTTGTGCTGCTCAGACCTGGACTGTGAAGCTCTTTGTGTAGGTGATGAATATAATTAGTTCCATTTTACAGGTAAGCAGGATGATCTGCTGAAAAATCACATGTAATCAGTGTTAGATCTGGAGAAATACTTTTGATCCGAGACCCTATTCCATCTATTCAAGAATGCAGCTGGTAGGCAACTGGGAGTACACATGGCCACCACCCTGATGTGTGGCTATGCATGGTTTTGGAAGTGAGTGCATTCACCGATAGAGCCTGAAAATGTGTTTGAGTTTCTGTTGACTGAGCCTCAGACATTGGTCTGTCCTTGTTCTTTGATTGCACCAAAGTTTAGGCCACAACACTAGTTCCTTTTTTTTTTTTTTCTTTTCTTTTATACGGACAAAATTTTGAAGTGTACATTGTCTGGTCATGCCTCTTCAAATGTAGATTATTTTATCTGACAAACCCTGGATTTTGGCTGTACCTTTGCTTCAGTGACTTGGGTATTTAAGAGGAGGTCACCACTTGAGCGTGAGAAAAAGTGGTTTATTGAATTGCAAAAGAGCATACTTGTCTCTTTGAATTCCTTTGAGAGCAGCCTACATTATGTGTATTGCTGTTTTGAATCGGCCCCATGCATTTGGCAAGCACAAATAGAAGTGAGGAGTAGAGCCAGAATACTGTACTTGCATTTCTTAGTGCTAGATCCTGAAGGCTGGTGTGTCTTTAGGTTTCATTGAAGTTGCCAGATCATTAAATTAGTCAAATATGTGTTTGTGTGTATTGGAAGTAGCTTTTAATGGTCTATTTTAGTTAGGTGTTTTTGATTTAGCATGCTCTAATTGTGATCCATGTTTCATCAATGTTGCAGTGGGGATGTTAGACCAGAACAGTGGTGGCAGTTCATGGTATGCCAGTGCAAAGTGATGTCCTCAATGACAGAAAAAATATGTTGTTATAAAATTTAGCATTCCCTTCTGCTTCCACTGGGAGTTCTAAGAAAACTTAGTTTCAAAGACCACAGAGAAGCACTGGACACACAGAACTAATAGAAAATAATTTCAAATACTCGCTTGCAAAAAGCAAATCTGTACAATTTCCTTTCTTTCCTGGCTCTCCTCCAGCTGCTGTTGGTGACATCAAAATAAACTCTGCCTTTTGGGCAGAGAGGGGATTGTGTGTTTGATCACATGCTTATTCCAGCTGCAAATATTTGTTTATTCTGGGACTTGCAATCATTTTTGGTTATTGCGTGAAATTCCTTTTCCCTCCTTGCTCTCCAGCACTCACTATAAATGAGATCTTCACACATTTTACTTCTCTTTTGTGTGTGTGTGCGTGCGTGCGTGTGTCTGCATGAACACACGTGTGTATGAGAGCCCTTCTCTGCCTTTGAATCCATGATGCATTGGAGTATACAGACTCTCATCTGCCCGTACAAGCAAGTACATCTCGGTAAGTGGAGCCTGCAGGCTTCGAAAGAAAATGTTTCTGTGCTTTCTTTCAAATGTAAAAATCTGAGCAGCTCATCTTCTGTGATTTCTGTATGGCTCGCTTTCTGTTTTTTAAAAGCTGCAGCAAACACTGAAAGCATTGTCATTATTGGCAAACTAATCATGTCAAATTTGTTTGGCCTTTCAAAGGCTTTCTCTAATTGAGCTGTTAAAGAAATTGGTTAGCCAGAAGATATGCAACAGGAAATAATAAAACCGATTGTCTTTGGGGAGTATTTTTAATTCATAAGTTTTATATTTGATACTTAAAATTAAATAATGGGGATACTCGTAACTGTAGACTGTTCCAAAGGGAAGTTACGAACAAAGAATAGGAATTTCCCTCCTGAAAAATAAATTTCTGAGCTGGCAAATCAGTCCTCTCTTTTTTTTCAGATTGATATTTAAAATTTATTCAGCTTTGCAGCATCATCCTTGTTTTGAGGTGTTTCTCTGCCAAGTGCTGTCCAGGAGTTAATTTATCTTGGCACTGACTTTTATCTAAAACATAGATACTTAATTCAAGTCAAATACTCAGTTACATAGACCTGTTTCAATGAAATGTTGCCAGTGAAGAGTTAGAGAATTGCTCCCCAGTGTAGAACAGCTGATGGTCTCTCAGCTCCTTGTTCTTTGGTTTAAATACAAGTATTTTATACCTGTATAAGAAGGTAAAGATAAAAGTACTTAGTTGTAAGACAGATTTAAAGCATTTAAATCATATTGTTTCTCTGCATTGTTGCTGGTTTGCCACTTTTTTTAATTCAAACAAAGTTTCCTTGTATTTCCTTACCTTTGTGTGTACCTTTCATCCTTTATTGCTTTCCAGCGATCAAGTTGCATCGTCCCACTGAAGGGTAGCATAGTGAGACAGGGATGCAGTGTGATTAAAAGGTAGCGGTAGGGGTGGAAGGATGACACGGAATTTAGTCGAGTGTGGTGCTGTCTCATTTTTCTCGATTTACGTTGAATAACAGCAGAGTAGAAAGGACACCCGAAGGAAACAGATGCTTTCAAATGATAGTGTTGTGAATTAGTACCTCCCAGTCAGTGCACTAGAGGAACTGTGTCTCTTTCTGATGAGGCACCAGTCCAAAAAGCATAGCAAGGTTATTATTTAATGTAAACTAAGCGTGTCTGAAGGTCTGATCCTCCTCCCGGTCTATGAAGATGATCAAACCAATGGATATCACAGGCCAGTCAGTTTAAAGTGCTGCATCTTTATGGATTTTTAGTGGAGCTAAAAACAGTTGATGATTTAGTCCTTTGTGGTTTTGGAAAAATTGTGCCACGATAGTGTAGGACTGCATGTATATGTTGATATGTGGATGGTAATATGTGAAGAACCACAAACCATGTGCTATGAATACATTTACATTAAGCATTGCTAAATGTTCTGCTCTGATTTTTATAGTGTTGATGAATTTATAAACTGTTTAATATATCAAGTTCTAAAGATGACTAAGTTAAAGGCAGCATATGATTTTTCTGTTGAGTAGAGGCTTCATCTTAAGTGGCCGTTATGCCTTGAAAGTACTAGGATTTCTTATTTTGGCATTTAATTCAAAGCTTTGGAAAATACTGCAGATGATTTGGAGCTGTTTGTGAGATACCACATCTTTTAGACCTGGGAGGCAATGAATTGGAAGTTACCTGAAACATATGTTGACACCATATTACGCATTTAGCTCAGCATGGATGACAGCAAAACAAAGAGAACTGTTTTCTGGCTGAATTTACTGAGATTAAAATACATATACAGCTTTGCCAATTATTTTTAAGTGGTAAGTGCTACTGGGCCAAGTCTGTTCATTGAGCAAGGGTAATGGGATGGGAGGGATGAAAACAGCGTTATTTTTTTTAGCCTCAGAAGACAATACACCTGTTCAAAAATGGTGGCACCTGAGGGCACTAATGAGCCCTACTGGTCCTGGCCAGCCACACCTGGGCCCTCCTCCCACACCCATGGGCCCTCCTCAGTCTCTGCTTGGGCTGTGCTGCAGAGTCGTTGGTCTTCTGCTGTGTCACAGCCATGCCTGTGTCTGACCCAGGAGCCTTCCTGGCCTGACTGCATCTCTCTCCAGTTGCTATGGACCTGCCTTTACATGGGGAAGCCTTTACTTTCCCTGCTTGGCTTCAAACCTGCCTCAGCACCAAGACATCTCCTTAGGATCCGGACTCTTGGTTGGACCTAGCCACCATCTCTGGGTCAGTCCTGCTTGTGTTGCTTGGGTGCGGTGGGGCTGAGCCTTGCTATGCAGTCGTGCTGCTCTCTGAGAAGACCAGAGGCCCCTAAGCCAGGATGTAATTTATTTTAGCTGTTTGCCTCTCAAGATCTGTAAGCAAGTTGATTTTACACACGTAACTCTTGCAGGAATTCGACAATTTAACCGCTGAATTCAGCTCATATGTATATGTAACCAACATATCAGAAACAGGTATGTTTCAAAAGGCTTTATTTTGTAAGAGTCTTTCTTTAGTTAACTTGCTTTCCTTCTTTCTTGGTTCTTTTAATTAAATGTAAGTGCTTGGAATTAGGTATTTCTCACAGTTCAGCATTTCATTGGTTCTAATAGTTCTGTGGAAAAAAGTGAAAAGCTTTCTGGAGAGCGATACTTAAGCAGTGTATGTGTTAAGCCTCTTGCTCCCCCCAGCTTTAATTCCAAATCAGCATCCTATCCAGATCTGCTGCTGCATTTTCTTAATCCTAAGAAGTTCAGGATTTTTTTTTTTCTCTCCAGAGGAATTTTAATTATTTTTGCTATCACATGTGTGGAAGTAAATGAATCGAAACCCCCCCCCCTTTCCTTTAATGTGAATGTGAATTCATTGCTATTGTCAACTCTCAGTGGGCTACTTGCATATAAATAAATTAAGAGGAGGGGGGAAGTAATCTTCTGTTAACGTTGCATTCTGTTGCTTATGGCTGCTATGGTAACAGATGAAGGAGAGACGCTGCCTGCATGTAAAGCTTAATGGCAAAGCAGCAGAATGTAGTGATGAATTTAGCGGGAGGAAGAAGGGAAGAGAGCACAAATCCTTTAGCAGTGCTGTGAAATGAGTCACCAGTTAAGCCACAGATGGGGAAGGGCTTCCACATTTATTTACAAATTATTTAAATCAGATTTTATTGATTATATTTAGAGCAGGAAGAGTGAGAGACTGGAACTTTGGGGAGCAGTAAATTACACTGCATCTTTCCCAGCTGGTTCTTTCTTTTCCCAGTACCTTGAATCAGCACCTTTGTGTAGCTTGCAAAGGTGGCGTGGAGATTGTTTCTTTAGTGGAGTCCTGAATGACTTCCCCGACTTTGGACCTTGTCAAGAAAAGTCGGCGAGCAATTTCCCCTTCTTTTACCTTCAAGCTTTTGGTCTGTAGAGGTGCATTTTCCTGCTTCATCCTGTTAGGCTGAAAAGAAAAGGTTTTAGCCTCCTCTTTCTTAGGAGGATAAATGGCGAATGTTTTGACTTGGCTTTTTTCTTTTACCCTTCATTAGAATAAAGCACCCCTTGCGCACTTCAAAGCTTTGCTGGAATAGCAGCGGTGTCATAAATCAGGATTGAGTTAGGAAGGGAGAGTTTTATAGGAAAGACTGCAGAATGGCATTTTGTGCTAAGCCTGGCTTTAGGTAAGACTTTGAACTTGATAAATGTGATGAGTCTGCTGCTGTACTCGGCTGGTCAGTGGTCCCTAGCTTTTAAACTCACAAACTTAAACTTTTGTTGGCTGATGGAATTTTTTTTATCCCCCACATATTTTCTGGCATGACTTCTGTTACACTGAATTACAGAGAGTGATTTCTTTGAGCTCTTGGGGAGAGTACTTGTCATGTCAAGTTCTTCTTGGTGAAACATCAAGAGAGAATTAGAATTACTGCTTCAGTGGGAGTGTTTGTGTTACGTAGAAAGTTCCAGAGCATGGCATCTTTTCTGCAGAAACTTCACCCAAAGCTGTAGGATTGTGGATGTCGTGTAATGGAAATGGTTCCAGAAGTTGGTAAGCAGATTATTTACTGTCAGTAAACAGTGCCAGACAGTGTAAATTTCACAGCTGTGAAGCTTTGAGCAATGCAGGGTTTTCAGAAGCGCTGGAGGGAAGGAACGGGACATGGCAGGAATGGCAAAGGGCGGGGTTTGCAAGAACAAGTGAAATGGGAGATGAAAAGCTGAAGTGAAACAGGTTGGAGTGGAGGATGTTTAGAAGGCTGTTGGAGGAAGGGACAGAAGAGTGACAATAGGGCTATTTTTAAAATTATTTTTAAGTGGAGAGGTAAGAACACAAGAGGAAGATTTTTTGCAGGGAAAGTTAGAGGTAGATGAAGGATCTTGTGTAGAGAGCATTTTCGCCAGACTTAACAACAAAAAAATAGTATACCTCACCTGCACTCGGAAGATGAAAAATCATTGATACTGTGAGTGGTGCTTCCCTCTTTAAGTGCTGGGGGCAGAAGTGAACAAGCTACGGAAGGCAGAAAAATGTAGAGGAGGAAGTATCTCTGTGTGCCTGAAAGGGTATCCTCTATGATGTGCTTTTGGAGATGGCGTTGACGCTTTTAAAAGCTTGTGACTATGTTGTCTTTTTGTCAGATTTTGATTTCATTAATTAAGAAGATGGGACTATTCAGCATGACTCTGTCAGAGCTGGGTATGGGATTTCTGCATTGCTTTGTGTTTTGGTATTGCTCTTTCTGCCAGCACCTGAGGTTGCTTTGTGAGAGTAGAAATAGATGCTGATTGGGACAGGGTGGGAGAAGAATTAACTGTGATGAAAAAACCCAGGTTTTCTGTATTCTCCAAAACTCAGCAAAGTTGTAAATACCAGAAAGTTAAATTTGGGCCTCAGTGTGTGCTGTGAGCTTGTTAAAATGAGCTCCCCGTCACTGCTGGGCAGGGAATATGTCCTTGCCAGGAGTTTGTGGAACAAGTCTACTTTTACAAAGTGAGAGGCTTTGTGGGACCTTATCCGTCCTCTTTGATTATCACTGCCTCTGGGGAGATATGGAGCAGTCTATAAAGGACTGCTGATTTCCATTTCAGGACAGGCCTTGCAATAGGATGTGAGAGGGAAATACTCTTGGGTCCTTTACAGCCTAATTCTGGTTGCAGGAACAGCCTTATTTTGCAAGCTTCTGTGGTTTGAGATGTGCCCTGAAGGATAAGGCTGAAAGGTTTCACTGTAGGATTAGTCCTGCCTAAGCTGAGGACAGCAAGCCATCATCTTGCCTGCCTCCTCTTTGTTAGTCTTGGAAATACATTTTTGTCATTGTTTAAAGGAAAGTCCTGTTAAATGATGCATTTCAAATGGTGCTGCTGTGCAAATGATTAATAGTAACACCTTAGGTTATTACAGGCTTACCGTTTCCTTTCTCAATTCCACTTGTAGGGAGAGTATTTCATCCCTAGACACACTTTTCTTTTTCTGCTCCATAAACCAGCAGTAGTGCTGAATAGCTGATTCGAGCAAGAAGCACCTTGTTAAAGGTGATGGTAAACTGAAGGTAAAGTCAGGGTAATTTCCTTACCTCCGGTTCCTTTTCTTGAGATA
>NW_010176498.1:11654-38755 GCF_000695765.1 Mesitornis unicolor | reverse complement strand
ATTCCTGCTAGGGCTGCCTTTATTCCATGATAACTGTAAAGCAAATTTGCCTCTGAAATGGTTTCAACTGAACCAAGTTGCAGATAGGAATTTAAAAATGAAATCTTTTTTTCAACATTCAGTTTTCTTACAGACAATGACTGCTCAGCCTCTGTGTGCAGTGGATGTGGGATGCGCCGAATTCTTGCTCTTCTCTTGGTGCGCCGCAGCCACGTGCCAGTTTTGGCTGCCAGAGGAAGGAGTAAAACCATGTGTTGAGAGCGCTGAAGTGCTACAGGAAGATTGCACGGTTACTTATAGCATATGTATATGTCTTATTTGGTGGACTCAGTGTTTTATAATTACGAAGCTGCTAATAGTGCTCTGAAATCATAATGGAGCTGCCTCTCTTCTTAGAAAGGCCAAAGAATAGAGGGGAAGAACTGCAAGTGTTTGAAATCACTGGGAAATAGAGATGCACAGCAAAGCCTTTCCTGTGTCAAACAAAAAATGAGTCTAGAGCTTGAAATATAACAGGGCTGCTTGACTTGCAGGCTGCTCTGCTGAAGTTTCTCTCGTCTTCTAGCAAGAATCCTGTTGGTGTCATGATAGTGCTGGTAGTAAATTGAGCCAGACAGTGTTCATTTCCTGCTTTGCAGTGATTTCTGCAGAATTTTCTCAGTTCTGAGTGACTACCCCAAACAAAACATGCTGGTCTTTTTTTATCTGGTTCTGTTGGCAAGTTCAGATTTTGACCCTTCAGTTAAAAAACCCCGGGTTTTGCCTGGGTTTGGTTTGGTTTGGTTTGGTTTTGAATTTTATTCATTTTCACAGCTAACTTACAGCTCTTTTAAGTGCACTCTTCAGCCTTAGCTCTGCTTGTATTTGGATCTCTTGTGGTACTTGTGTTTTCGGAGTTGTCAGCTGTAACCATCAAAGGTTTGACAAGACCAGCACAAAGCAATACTCGCAGTCTTTTCAAACTGCCTGAAATATGGGTGGACAACTCTGTGCCTTTAATAGCCATTTGTTTGCTGTGGAAGGGGAACAGTTATTTTTGGCTCCTTGCTGCCATTGACCTTTAATACTACAGGGGAAAAGCTATAGAAAACACGATTTTGAATACCATAGTGTAAATGCTGCTCACTAAGTACAAAGAAAATTCCCTTTTGCCTGCCGATTGCCTAACATACAGGTATAGCAGCACACCTGGAAGGCCTTAAAAAGTTGGGCAAGATGAGACATGGCAAGATCTGTTTTGCCTGAACATGTTTCAAATTCCCTGCTAAAGAGAAGCCGCATATTTATGTTGCTCTGAAGAAACTGTAACTCTTCCTGCATCCCTTAACAGCCTCAGTCAGTCAGACTGCTCCCGAGAATATTTTGTTACCAGTAAGAATGCATTGTCTTTATATCTCAAAGTGCTATCAAATATGAAGATAAAGACATGACTTCTCTTTCTTCCTGAATATAGGTTTAGAGCACGTACTTTAGAAAAGAAAAGATGCAAAGATCAAATATCCAACAAAACCTCTCCCACCCCTGCAAATCCTGAAAGGCCTTGGACCAGCCAACCAATGTATTTCTAGCTTTTGCTAGTCCTAAAGCATGACGTTTTAAGATTATGATGATAACTGCTTTGCACTACAATCCATTGCTAAAATTCTAAAATACTACATATTGAATTATGTAAAGCAATAATCTTTAAACCTAGCAGAAATGCTAAAATTGTTTGGATTATTTGGCTTTTCTGGTAGCATATGTACTCCTGTAGATCTGGGGTTTTTTTCCTCAGTTAACTGCTCTTAAGAGATGTCTCTGATATTTTTGACTCAAATTTTGATAGGAGAAAGTTTGTAGCCAATGTAGTTTTCAAGTTCTGAAGCTTAAAAAAGAAAAGAAAGTGACTAGTGCTGATTGTTGTTTTCTGTCGAGCGTGGCTTTTCTGCAGTGCAGTTGCTTGGGAGTCTTTAGGAAAAAATCTGGAGATTGTAATAGGATTCCAGAATGCTACAGGAAGCTTTTTTATGGTTTTGGACAGGTTTTCAGAATGACTGAATGACCTAGCGTCCTTTTTAAAATGCAATTTCATTATTGAATGTAAATTTCATGCATTTTCTAGAGAAAACATATTCACCAGTACCTTATTATACTTCTAATGAGAGCCAGATGTGTTTCCTTGCTACAAAACTGAGGCCATAATGCAAAAAGGGACTGTGCTGCAGAGTGCTTTGTGATACAAGAGCAGTGCCTTGCCCAGAGAGAAGAGCAGAAGATCTTTTGAAGATCTTTTTTGCCCCTCAGTTCAAGAAGGACAGGGAATTGCTGGAGAGAGTCCAGCGTAGGGCTACAAAGATGATCAAGGGAGTGGAGCATCTCCCTGATGAGGAGTGGCTGAGGGAGCTGGGGCTCTTCAGTTTGCAGAAGAGGGGACTGAGGGGAGACATCATTAAAGTTTATCAATATTTAAAGAGTGAGTGTCACGAGGATGGAGCCAGGCTCTTCTCGGTGACAAACAATGATAAGACAAGGGGTAACGGACACAAACTGGAACACAGGAGGTTCCACTGAAATTGGAGAAGAAACTTCTTCTCAGTGAGGGTGACAGAGCCCTGGCCCAGGCTGCCCAGAGAGGTTGTGGAGTCTCCTTCTCTGCAGACATTCAAACCCCGCCTGGACGCCTTCCTGTGTAACCTCATGTGGGTGTTCCTGCTCCGGCAGGGGGATTGGACTGGATGAGCTTTGGAGGGCCCTTCCAATCCCTAACGGTCTGGGATTCTGTGATTCTGTGATATTAACTTCTATTAATAGAGTGAAAAAAGCGTGGGGATTGGTGAGAGATCACAGGTAATGCTGATTTGTATAGTACCAATGAGGCAACTGCAAAGTCCTTTATAATTAGCAGAAATGACAGTGCAACTGTCTAGAAACAATTACATTGCAAATAAACAATCTGTGTCATCTAAGTGGTGTTTATTGTCAGAATGGAAATTAATTTCAAAAGCTTCAGGCAAAATGAATGTAATGCTGCTCAGCGGTTCAAGGTGTTCCTCCTCCTGCAATTCCCAGACCACGTAGCTCAGGTTGTTCCCATGGAAAAGTGAGCGGCGTGCTTTTCCTGTCAGTTAGGTGACACTAACAGGTAATTTTGATCCATTAGTCTTTACGCTATTCTGCTTTCTGCAGCGGCGTGTTAAGAATACGCCAAAGGAGACAGAAACGTGTTTTAATTACCAAGCTCTGTGCTCTGTAAGGTGACGTGGACCTCTGCACTTCAGATAAAGGAGGACTTCATTTTCAACCTGCTTTTTTCCATTGCCCAAGTTATCTTTGTTGCAAAGATAAGAAAATACAATTCTATGGACGCTTGTGTGCGGCAGGGATGATAACATATCCCAGCCTGACTGGGATAAATGCGTTTAAAAGGCTCAGATACTCCCACGCATTATGGTGATACGGGCTGTAGTGAGAATTGTCACGTTTCTCTCTCTCGTTCTTAGTGTTGCTATTGACGGTTTACACACGCTTGTATGTGGGCTCTCTGCCTGCCACCGTCTTGTACTCCTAGCATGGATGTTTTTAGTTCTGCTACTCTGCTTTTTGAGAGATGTTTCTACTGCAGTTATGGAGAACTTCCTCAGGGTGCACAGATGAGACTGGAGACTTGGGATCAACGGGAGCATCTCTGCTTCAGTGCAAGATCAGCATGACTTTAGTACAGAATGTAAATCCTCCAAGATGAGCTTTTGAGAGTGTTGCGGACTTCCTAGCGTACTTGCCAGTTGTGAAGAAGTGAAGGTTGTCTTTTGAATGAGATTCATCTTAAGCGATTGGGGGTTTGGTTTATCATTGCTGAAGTTAACAGAAACTTTTCAAAAAGAACCTCTGGTGTGTGTCTATAAGCTTCTTAATAGGAGGTGAAATTCTCTGTAAAGATAAGAGCTTTTCCTTTTCCTTGGGGGCCTGGCTTGGTTCATCACATCTGGGCTCTGAAATGTCATTCTGATGCTTTCTGCAGAGGGCCATACGATGACTGTACCATTCAGTTATGCATCAAGCTTATTTTAGTTTTTCTGGTAAAATCAAGGGAGAAACAGCCATAATACCAGAGTAGGCATGATGTTTTATTAAAACACTGTGAGTAGGAGTTGCTCTCTTTTCTTCCTGTGTTGCAGAGGATTTTCAATTTGGAAAACGCTTTAAACTGTAACGAAGATTAGTAGCTGGGTCAGGATGGATGTAGATAACAGTGTGTCCTTTCAGAGAGAAGCAAGCAGATGTTCAAGCAAAAATAAAAACTAAATTACCCTTCCTCTGCATTAGCTGCCATTAGAAGAGGGGAAACCTCCTGGGGCAGTTGGAGGGGAAGCCTCCAGAAATAAAATTTTACTGCAGAGACGGGTACTCGGGAAGTGCAGAGGTGTCCTGTGGCAGAAACAGCTCCTGTGATGGATTGACTGTTTCCTTGGTGTGTTTTCAGCAGGTCTTGATTTTTATGCAAGTGGTTTTTGAGAAGTGTTTTCTTTAAGCATAATCCTGCCTAGACTTCCCTCCCCGCTCCGCCCCCCCATAAATTGTTTATTTTTCAATGAATACCTTTACATGTAAGACTATGGAGCACGGAGACATCAATATTGTCATAGTAACTGGAACTGCAGTGCTGGCTTTCAGCCAGAGAATATGGTGATTCATGGCTTGATGTGGGTGTCTGGAAATGAAGTAAGTTTTGATTCTCAGGTGAATCAATGAAGTAGTATTTGTGTTTGTGTTCCCTCCCCCTGGAGGTATTTTGAGCGTCTGACTTCCCACGTACCTTTTTTTACGTCTACCATTTTAAAAGATAGGAAGGATGTTCTCAACATCTGAGCAGTAAATACAGCTCTGTGGTGAATCCTTACCTGTTCCTTTCTTTCATTTTAGCTTCGCTTTAAACTTAGTCTGAAACCTGTAAACTGGAATTTTGTAATATAGCAATTTGATTTAATTATGGATGAGTTTGAGAACAGGTTTGTGTACCGTATGTGTGAATGCGGTCTCTGTGTAGGACGCTTGAATGTGATAATTGCAGATCAGAGTTTTCTAAATGCAACCTCCGTTTCTATAAATGTTGTTTGTGCCCACACCAAATCCTACGTTTTGTTTGTATTTCTATATTGAAAGAGAGTAATTGCAGCGTGCACCCATAAACACACAAATGTAGATGTGAACAGCAAGGCTGCGTTTTGGGCTCACATCCTTTTGGATGCTGCTGTTGTGAGAATGAGTGCCTCGGCTTTGAGAAGTGCCAGAAGAACGGTTCCTCTCTTTAAGCTGGGGATCCATTCGGTGGATTTATGATTGACGATCTACTTCAAGAGCCTCAGCAAATCCCTTAGTTGTATTTAATTGTACAGGAATGGAGTATGAGTTTGCAATGAGAGGCTAAAATCACGCTGAAGACCTGTCATTTTATGAAGATACTTTATGGTGTGTTCGTCAGGAAGATAATCTGTTGGTTATCTGCTTGCTTTTATTTATTTGTGTTTTTTTTAAGTTCCTGCTACTGTGGCCAAAGAATAACGCATTGTGCTGTTTTCTGGCCTTCAGGGCTTTGTGGGAGTGGATGGGGATAAGATGCATTTATTTAAGCTTTGGGAAAAACGTTGTGTAGCAAAACTTTGCACTGCTGTCTTTGAGTGAAGGGTGCTTTATCAGTTAATGAGGAGTCACTCCTGTCAGTGATTTAAGACTACAGTGAACTAATTTAATAGGTTTTACCCATTTGAGTGCTCAATATTCTTATTGATTGCTTTTCTGTTTAAACCTTCTGTTATTAAAAGCAGTACACAGGATGACCTTTTCTTCCATGTCTTCCTACTCTTTTGCTTTTGTGGTTTAGGTGATGAATTATTCTAATTATTTTTTTTTTTAAGTGGGCTGTGCTGGTCTCTGTGCACCTCTTTTCAACGATCAACAAAGTCCATTTTGTTGCTGGAGCGGTGGTTTTCCGTTCTGTCAGGGATGTTACAAACTCACATCTCCTGGAGTAGTTCTTCCACAGCGTTCTTGTCAGTCACCAGGCTTTGATGTCTGCCGTTTTGGGTTGGTTGCTGCTGAGATCACTTATCCTGTGCAAGTTTGTACCAGGTTTCCTAGTGCTGCTGTGAGTTCCACACCCGTGGTGTAACACTGCTCTTGAAGTTTTTAAGTCTGTTCTCCAGCTGTGTGTAAATGGGAATGTTGACAGCACAGGTTCAGAGGGGCAAAAGATTCGGTGTGGGTCTGACTTCTACCCAGCTGCCTGGCAGAAACAACATAGTTACACACAGCAACAAAAATGTGCTGTCGGGACCTTTTGGGACTAAATACTGGTTTGCTTTCCCATCTCAGAATGTGCTTCAAACCCTCCCCTTCTGCCTTTTTGTTTTAATAAAGCAAAAGAGCAAATTTGTTCTTAACACACTTGTTTCATTATAATCTGAGGCTCGTATGTTTACAGTGTATACAACTGAGAGAGATTAGTTGTGGGAGAGAGGGAAAAAGGAAACCCCTGTGGCCCTTGTGTGCTTTAAAAATCATCTCTCTGTATTTCGAAGATGCCCTAAAATGCTTTTTCTCTAATATGAGTTGTTCTGTGTGGGGTTTTTTCCACCCTCTGTTAAATTAGTAGGGCTGTTTTTGCTGGAGGTTTTTTTGGTTGTGGTTTTTTTTTCTTGTTTGTTAGTATCTTGCTCTGGTGTAGATGCTCTTCAACAAAGGGAGAAAGCCGGGTCAGGGGTGTTGCCCTGAAAACGAAGAGAGGTCCCTCTGTCTCCCCGCCTTTGCTGTGCTGTGTGCACGTTGGCACTTCATTTGCCTGTTGCCTTTTATGAATAGTGTGGATTTTATATCATCATTTCACCTGGGAATGGATGTGGAGGAGGAGGAGAAGGAGGTAATGTTTCCTCAAAGGCATCTGTTGCTGCTAAATGACTTATTGCTGTGCTTCCTGCCTCACCTGCTGAAACTGCTGTCTCATAGCTGCCATGAGGAATGTCTACCTGGCACCAATGGCAAGGATTTGATTTTAGGCATTTGAGAGTCATCAAGTGCTGTTCTGTGGCTTTACTGTTTTACTCATTCACAAGGATGCCTGTCCTGTCTCAAAAATGTTTAAGAAGCTTGTGTGTAAATAGGTCTCACAGAGCATCCGACAGCAGCTAGAGGAGATGTTTCTGAAGGACCAGGACCAGGCTGTTTTGAGACAAGTAGCAGAGTGGCAAGCATTTGTTATTATTTCCCTTTAGTCAGATGGGAGGGAAACTAATCAATATTTTTAGTAGGGAAGTAAACATTGGAATATAAAGTAAACATTGGAGACAGATTATGGCCTTGGTTCTTTCCTGGAAAGTTTGGAGATATTCGATTAACTTGTCTTGCTGAACATGAACAGAGCAGAACACAGCATTGGTTACGAGAAGAGAGCACTTGGATTGGACAGTGAGGATCAAGGACAGTGTTTCAAGGCAAAGAATGAGCTGGGTTTTGTTCCTTGATAAGCGAATTTGACAAAGTAGCAGCTGTGCTGGAAACTACTTCATGCAGGCAAGTTCTTCTGCAAAGCTTTCTTTTTCTTTATCGCTAAAGCCACTGTGTTTGGAATCCACCTGATTCAGCTGTTCAGACCCTAAATGTGAAGCTCTTTATACTTTTATAAAGCCAAAACAACAAACCCCTCCCACTGAAATGTAGGTTAGAGGTGGTTGTGACCTGATGGTACTATTTAAAATTACAACTGTTGGGTTGGTTTCTTTTTTTTTTTCCTCTTCCCCTACCCTAGTTCTGCATTAAATTGTCATCTTCATTTCAGCCAGATCTGCACAAGGAACTTAAGTGACCCTTTTTTTTTTTGTCTTGAGTCCTGGAGCTTTCCCTAACAATGTTGCACTCACTGGACCAGACTAATGGGGTTGGGAACCACCTCCTCTGGTAGGATTCATCTGCCCCAGTTTGTGCATTTAAAAATGGGATGGCTGTCTCTGGGCTTCCTCTGGAGCTGATGCAGACAAATAAGCACCTCCCAAGGGTGATAAAACTGCCCTGTCTAATGCTTGCCTTAGGATAAGATTAATTTCCCCTGAACAGTGGTGTCAGGCTTTTGGTTTTTTCTCCCATTAACTAGAAATGTAATCTAGATTTGAGTGACTTGCCCTTATATTTCTGACACAAATAGTAATAAATGTGTAGCTCAAAAAAATTAAAAAAGCATCCTTGTGAAAGGCTATGGGATTTCACAGCTAATCAGTGCTTAATTTTTTCCTCATGCTGAGCTCTGGCAGTCTTTCACCCGTCTTGAGAGGAATTGGTGAGACTACAGGGACTGGGCTGTTATTGAAACTGCTGGTGTAATTGCTCTCATGTAAACCGAGATTGCGCTTATCGTCCCAATTTACACAGGTGAAGTATGGCAACAAAAGCAAACTGGCAAGCAGAGACACCGTTTTCCTTTCCTTTTGTGACCTTCGGTGTTGTGTACCTGCGGGGTATCAGCATCTCTGAGCATCCTTTGACCGAAGCAGAGGAGAGCAGAGGGAGGTGGTGAGCGTTAAGTCAGCTTGAGCAGCAGCAGGGCAGCAGGCCTTGCCATGCTCCAGACTGTGGCAAAATTGGCCACCTCTCTCCTTGCAACAGGTTAAATGCTTTTTAAATGGCTGTGCTTGGTTCTTTTCACTTTTGTGAATCCCAAACACTCACGAAGAAGCCATTGCAGAGACATACAGTGGAGGTTTCTCTGAATGTGCTGGGCCTGTTGGGGCAAGAACTTGTTTTGCCTTGAAACCTAATCCAAAGCCTAGCTAGAACTGAAGATTAAAGGTACTTGGTGAGTTAGGAGTATTCAATAGTTTATGATGTATATTTATCTGAGGGGCCAAAGTTTAGGGAAGGTGACTTTGTAACTATCCTGTAGTTCAGTGGTTGGTACTGGCCAAGTTTATCAAAGATTATTCACAGGCTTGAACTTTTCTTGGTATTCATTTTCCATGCTGGGGTAGGATACATCTGTACTATCAGTGGGGTTTTTTCCCCAAAAGAATCTGCAAGTTGGGCTTTTGGGAGAGGTCTTTGATCTTGTTTAGTAGTGTTTTAAGCTGAATTATCTAGGAAGATTGAAGTGATACCCTTACTGCTTTTGAACAATATGCCTCTGCTCTGTTGCTTTTCCAATGCCTATTCTAGAATTGGAAAGTTGCATATTTTCCTTTGGTTTTGCAGTCTCCATCTGAACAGCGTCTCTCATTCAAAGGAATAAATACATCAGAGGGCTTCAGCCATTTATTTATTGGGAAGATATGGCAGGGAATCAGTTCAGCTGATCTGTTTCGTTAAGAAAGAAACTTCAAGTTGTGACAAGTCAAAACGGTTCTGAGCAGTGCGATGTCATTGTTTGTCTCTGTTTAATAGGTGATTGTTTATTTCCTGCGACTACATTCATGAAGGCAAATGTTTTCCACTTTCCAGCCACAGTTTCAGTTATGTGGTCAGTGTGGCTTGTGTTCTGGTTGGGCAAAACATGAAGCACGATGCTGGTTGAAAAACTGCACTGTCAGTTTGGAAGAAGATACTATTTTTCTGTGATTTTTGGAAAAGAAGCCTTCCTGGTGACCTACGTTATGTTTAAGAATTAATGGAGTTTTGTATGGCTGTTGTCAAAGGTCTGCAATGTCTCTGCTGCTGCATGACATGGAAATCTCTCTAATACAGAAAAAGAACTGAAAACTTGATTTGACTTCAGTGAAAGAGCAGTTATGTATGTATCAGTTGTGAAATTCTAAGGATTGGCAAGATAAAAACCTTATCTCAGTTGACATTAGGGGATAGCTGTAATTCAAAACAGGCAGCACTAATTTGGTCAGCAGTCAAAGGTGAAACTACATGGTGATTCAAGCTGGGTGTCTGAACACTAAGGATGCTTTCTGAAATAGCTGCTATCTTTATTAGAAGCCTTTATCCTGATGTGGATGCTGCTAAAAGGCCAGAATCCCCGGTCCGTTCTCAGTGGCGGTCCTTTTCAAGTGTCATTATTCTTGACTAAACAAGCCCAGTGCCGAGCGCTGTGTTTGGAGGTGATGGGTGGAAGTGCACAGATGAGAAAACAGTCAGAAATAAGAGTAATCCTCATCATTTAGGGGTGCTGCCACAGCAGTGAAAACTGAAAACGAGAGATGAGCAGTGGAAAATGGTGATGACAGTGATTGCTGCTGCTGCTGCTGCTTCTGCTGCTGGTGTAAACAATTAACACTTTTCCTTTTGGATAAAGCCCAATCAGTAGCATTTTCCAGAAAAAGGATGATTCTGACCTACCACCCCTTAAATAAAATGCTTCTACAAGCAAGCAGACAAGGTATGTTGTGATGCACACTTTTCAGAGTGAGCAAGCCTGGAATTACCCTTTAGTTGTTATTATTTTTTTAAAAATCCTTGGTTCTTATCTCTTTCCTGTTTTCTTTCCTTGAGTTGTTTTTTTCTTCTTGTAGTGCTGTATTTCCACTCTGCTGTTTCTGTGTTACTGCTCTCTGCTCCCCTTACGTCCACATGCTCTTATTTCTTTGAGATGCTGATTTGGATGGAAGCGGATGCTGTGGTGACACCTTACTGCTGTGTGTGAGTGGGGTGACGTGGAAGCAGCGAGCAGGACCAGAACCAGATGGTGACTTGCAGGGAAGATGGCTCGTGCAGTCTGGCTGCCTTACGAGTTGCTGCGAGGGGCAAAGTTGTCGACTGAGAAGTAGGGCACATCTGGGGTCATCCAGCTGTTCCTGCCCTGCCTTGTCTCTCGCTTGGATCTTTCAGCTTGTCTGCACTTGCAGTGTGGCGTGCAGGGAGCTTTTGGAGGTGAAGAAGCTTAGAAGAGCAGTGAAGTGTGTGGCCATGAAAGGTTTTGGCAATTGAATGTTTGTTTTGTTTCAGTTTCCTTATTACTCTCTCCCTTTGGCAACTCAGTGCATCTCTTTGTCTGCAAAAAGTTTTTAAGGATGCGTTATAAAGCAAGAACAAATTCTGAAATGTATCGGTCTCACTTGACACTAAGAAAACAGATTTTAAAACATGCGTTTTTATTGAAATGGAAATAGAGCTTTTCAGACTACAAAATCACACTTTGTCCTTGTGGTAAGGTTTGAGACAGCATAAAAGCCTCTTTAAAATTGTTACCTTGGAGTTGTGTTGGAAAGAATAACACATAGACTTGAATATGCTGTACTTTTGTCTGATGTTATAACTTAAAAATGGGTTTCAGACTTTTTTTAACTTTAGCAGTTGCCCTGCTTTCATTTCATTTTTTTTATTAAGCAAGCCAGTTCATGTATTAAATTGAAATCTGTACAAATTACAGTTAATTATAGTCAGCTCACAGTGAGGCCTAAAATAGGTCACATGCAGTTTGGGATGAGATGCACTGAAATTGCTAAATCTGTGTGGTTTGGCCTGAGACACATCGAGGTGTTTCATCCTCCCCTGGCTGCTGTTCTTCCATTTTGCTCTTGTGTACCATTACCTGAATACCAAGGGGGAAGAGATGCTATTTACTCTTACGGAAAACAGCTAACATTAAACTTCCTTCAGTCCTGTATTTTCCCCTCCTGGAGTTGCATTTTGGGTCCTGACTTTCAAGGGACATCTCCTCTTCATCCCTTTTGGAGGTGATAATGGCTGAGCTGCTTTGAGTCAGCAGAATGGGGTTAACCCTCTCCCAGCATCGCTAATGCCAGACAGGGAGGAGAAGGGTTTTTCTGTAGGTGATGCACAGCCCTTGGCTTCTTTTTGTGCTTTGCAGGAATTACTGCTTTATGCCAACTTATTCTGAATGCTGTTGAATTAATTATATTAAAAGAACTTCACCAGTGACCTTGAGCAGAAGTTATTTCCAGCAGCATATGTTCTGCATTTATGTACTGCCTTAATTAATGCCTGCACGCTTCCTCAGGTTCAGCTGTTCTGCACAGCTATTGTTTCGCATACCTGCATGTTTGCCCTTTATGGGAACTCGTTATTATTTTAATTGTATGCAAGAATATGTATGCATCTCCATTTGTTTTTGAGCATTATTGCAGAAGGTACTTGTAAAATTGCCTGCCGATAAAACCGGGAGATCTACAAAGCCACATGTGATGTAGAAGCTTACCTGCAGATATACTTAAGAGGCTGTTTTGGAAGCAGCTGCACTTTGAAAATAGCTGTGTGAATTTGAGTGTATTCATTCTCTTTCCTGACCTTGTATCTCCAGTATCAGTAGAAGGGGTTTTGAATTTTTTCCTTCCTTTCACAAACCTGGGAGCTCTGTAAACCCAACTCTCTCTTCCTCCTGTTGTCTCCTGCATCACGAACCCCAATTTCTGCCTAATCACTGGTAACAAAGAGTCATGGAGCCAACTTGCCTGTTCAGGTAAGCTTGAGATTTTAAAATCAGCCCTGGTATAGCTCCCGGTGGATTAGCTGATGGGAAGTAATTGAAGTACGTAGGCAGTTCGGTTGACCTGGTTTTGTCACTAAAGTAAGGAGACATATCTGACCTTGTACAGCTTTCGGGAGCTATGCTGTTGAGCAGAAGGCTGTTTATGTTGAGTTATTTTTACGGATAAAGCTGTGGTTCAAAAATTGCCTTTTTAATACATTTCAAGATGCACATGCAGGAACCTGAAGAAGATGCCCTGTGCAACAGTCAGCCTTTAACTTATGGGTGATGTGAATCTGGTGTGGTACATGAGGCCTTGAGCATCCTCACTGCAGAGGGCTGAATTTCTCCCAGTTATGATCACCATAAGGACGTTGTTACTCTTCTTTAGAGTTGCACATCCATGGCTAGCAGCACATAGCAGGGTTTTTTACTTCAAATTTTATAGAAAACTCACCAACTACAAAGTGCAGTTGTTTTCCCTTGGCTGACATCACTGAAAATGGAGGAGCTTTACACACTCACCATGACTATGGAGCCTTATTTCCTAAACAGTGCTGTCTTACACTTTTAATGACCCCTGCTGATTGGGCTTCTCTTGTTGTTTGACTTGTCTTTCCAGTAGTGCTATTATGTTTCCTAATTGATCATAACTTAACAAGCTAAGCTTGGAGGAGAGAGGGGAAAAAAAAAGCTGTTGAGCAGCTGAATTCTCCTTGCCATAGGAACCAGTTCATATAATGAGAGAGTTGATGATGTTGTTCTCTTAAAGCTTCAAAAAATTGATAATGATTTCCCTTCCTTGAATAAGTTCAGTCTGGAGCCTTTTTATTTTCAACTTGTGTATTTTGCAGCTGTAGTTTAGCAGAATCTCTGAGGAAATGAAAGCAATTGGAACATTTTAAATTAAAATTTCTAGCAGGGTTCAGTCTGTTAAGGTTCTCGTAGTCCTGCGGTCTACAAGCGTGAGGTTGACCTTTGCAAGGGCTGCTTGTGCGTGCCTCATGTAAACCCATGAGCAATTCTTGGTGAACTTGGTAAGGGGCTACATTATGGTTACAGTTAGCCACATGTCTGCATTTTTGCAAGGGGAAAGCAAAAATTTATAGTCTCTGTTTACTTAATGGTAGGTCGAGGGGCCAGTTCTGCAAATCGTTTCTCGTTGTAGTCAGTTCTGCATGGAAAATTTTGCAGGAGATCGTGTCCAGCTCTTTCTTCTCTTCATCTTTTCTGTTTCCTTATGCTGTCCTTTCAACTTGTAACGCTGTAGACCACAGGGACGTTTTGTGGATAATATAATCTAGAAAAGAACTCTTGATGGAGGCAACTTGTGCAAGAGAAATACTCTCTGTAAAAGGAAATCATTCATGGCTTTTAGCTCTTTAAAAACCCATCTTAACACTCCTGCTGGGTTCCTTTCACTGTAAAGTGATGCAGAGGATTAGTCAGCATCATCTAATTAGGCAGCAGCAAAGCACAAATTTCGTGTAACTGAATCTGCCCCATTCAGCTTCCATTCATAGGACTTGCCCATTGAAACCAAATGCAGTAAGGACATCTTATTGATGGCATTTGAAATGTCAGAGCGAGTGTGAGGTGAGGCATACTTAAATGAGTTCTGCACCTGAGGAGGAAATTCAAGGTCATCCCGAGCAGTTTCTGTACCAAAACACTCTTCCTGTGTTCTGTGTGAGCCTGCAGGTAGCTGGAGTACCTCTGCTTTCCTAATAGCTCTCCTGATTTGAGAGCTTTAATTCCCCTCCATCCTTCTGAAAAGAATGAAAATGAGAGTGTTACTGGAGAGCCTTCCCTTCCCATTCCTGTAAGTCTGTGCTGGCCACTGAGCAATGGTCCCTGGGGGCCTGAAACAGGAGAGCACATCTTGGATTCTCCCAGGGCAGGAGATCCAAAACCGCTGTGTTTTACAATAGAGCACACAGAGACCAGGAGAAGTGGCTTCTATTTAGGAGATTTGTCTTGGCCCTCCACTTCACAGAAGCACTTCAGCACATCCTTAACTGCACGTAGACCCACACGTTATGTGCTCAACAGCCTTTGGACCTCGCTGAGGAATGCTGACATTTCAGCTCGTGTTTGCATATGAGGACAAGCTGGATTTTACTTCTTTCACAGTGGTTCACATAAGATTACTTACAGCTGAGGAATTTGGGAAGACAAACTCAGCCATTTCTGAGTCGAGATTATTACTGTTAAGTTTTGCCAATTGGGGCATTAGGTCTGCATAACGGAAGAAATTGATCTTTTTGTATTGAGTTTTAAAGCAAACAAAAAAGCAAAACATTTTTTCCTCTTAGAACAAGGGATTTTTACCAGCATGCAGTTGACACTGTGTGCTTTTAAACAAAAGCTGTTGCTGTAGATGATATGTCATCTGCAATTAACTTAAATAGCTGGGACGTGATAGAGGACAGGGCAAGAGAGTTTTCTGCTTTACTCTGTCAGAACTGCTTAGTGCTTTCTAGTGGGACATGATGTTGTTCATCAGAACAGGCTTATTGCTGGTATCGATAGTGAATCAGGAAGCTGTTCCTAAGCCATTAGGACCTTCAATGTAGGTCCTTGAAACTGAGCATCTTATGGGGAAGTAAGGACATGTACCCAAGAAGCACCAATTACTTTAACTGGAAGGTGCATTTTCCTGCGAGTCTGGCTGTTCTGACCCTGTTACACAAATGAGAAGAGATAAAATGCCCTCCGTGTGCAGTTGGTCAGCAGCTGTTACAAGGAAAGAGCTGTTGGGAGGTGAAGACTGGGTGACTTTGGCAAGGTGGCCGCAGCCTTGGACTGGTTTTGTGTAGCTGAAGGGGGTGAGGTGGAGTGGAGAGGGGGCGTATGGATGGGGTTGCAGGGAACTGAGAGAAAGGAGCAGCTAGGAGTGAGCTAAGTAACTAAAAAAATAAAAGTAGAATTTGAAGACGTGAGAGAAATCTGATTCCTTTTTACCTTTAGGCATTGTAGAAAGACTGAATCTGGAGAAGTTATTTTTCCCTGCCTCCCACACCCCCTCAGGAACACCATCTGCAAAATATTTCTCTTTTACAGTCTGTGGAGCACCAGAGTAGATTAGAGCCTGTTTTTCCCAGCCTTTAGACAAGAGAACTCTAGGGACATGTCTACCTAACTTTCCAGCCATGCTTCACTGCTTTCTTCCTTATTTTTCTTATTTTAAAGGAATGTCCTCAGTATAACAATAAAAGCAACATAAGAAGTCACTTAAGGGACTCCAGTAAAAAGAATAGCAGTTTAACTTGTCAGACCACTGAAGACCCCTGTGCAATGATGTTCTGCGTGCAGGTGGGCTCTTAGATCTTATTCCTGATGCTGTTACAGTGCCAGGCGTACGGCAGTGCCATGTGGCATCGGGGGGACAGTTTCTGGTCTAGCAGTTCCCCTCTGCTCACCTGCGGCCCCCACGCTGTTTTTGAGCATTCTGAACCTCCAGCATCACACAGTCTTTACAGTCTTGTCAGTGTTTTGGGATGAAGGTAGAAACCAATCTTATTTGCACGATATTTTTTCCTTTTGTTATTGTTTTTATTTTTTAATAGAAAGTGGAAGAGGTCCATTGTCTCGGAGGCAGCTCTAAGGTGAGTCACGGCTACATAAATAGAACTGCTGAGCACATTGGATAAGCTGCAGTGTGCAGAGGACAAAAATGCTTCAGAGGAAGGAAAGCTGCCTTGTTAAAATGATCACATAATTGTAAATGCCTGTCCTTTAAGACGGCTGTCAAGGGTACCTGCCACATCATTTTTTCCTTCCCTCGTCCCTCCTTGAAGCGGAGGTTCATTTAAAATTGTAATGAATGCATTTGTTAGACCACTGACATTTCAGCAGAAAGCATAAGGGGTGGAGACAGCTGCGGTACAGATGTGGGTGCCACACATGTGCTTTTCTGTACCGTGAGTGAAAGCGTGTCCTTTCCTCGTCAGAACTGAGGCAGGGATTATAACCTCATTTATCCTCTCGTCGTTCGCTCATGATAAATTTGAGTCCATGGTTTTATTTTGTCCAGTTTCTAATGATTTGCGGTATAGGTAGAACGCGACTTCACTGGGAATACTGTTGGCAAAACAGACACCAGTTTGGTGTGTTTGGTGCCAGTTCATTGGGGGATTTTTGAGAAGACAACCTCTCCTCTTGCACTGAAGTTTAGGATACTGGGAAGAGCTCAGCAAATCTGCTCTTACTTCCTAGGGCAGGTTTTGCAGAAATACCCAACGTGTGCTGCTGCTGCCTATACAGCTCCTTTTCTTAGAGGCTTTACTTGCTCGAAGTCAGCTGCCTCCACGTGATCGGTCACGGCTTTGGTATCAGCCATTCATCCTTGAGCACTGGAAAAACTGGTTGCTGTGATGTGAGTAACTGAGGGCTCTGAAAAACCCCAGGTTTGTGGACTTAATGAATGAAGAGTGGGAATCTGACAGATTCGTGCTTGTTCAGGAAGTCGCAGATAAAGCATTTACCTGAATTGGGCAGAAGGAGCCCAGAAGTTTAGTCAAAAGAAAGGTGTCCCACCACATCTACCCTGGAGCGCAGTGACTGTGCGTGTGGTTTGATGTGACATCAAATCTATTTTAGCTGCAGGTTGCCTCTTTTTTTCCCCAGCTGCTTTCTTTCCTTCCATGCATTGTGCGAGGCTGGGTGAATTTTTAACAGCTCTTGGGAGCCTGTAAGCCTGTTTGCCTCAATAATGTGATCAAGGGAGGAACTGAGAGATTGTTTCCTTTTACTCATTTTTCAAAAAAAGAGAAGCGTGTCTTACTATTGCTGGGTTCCCTTTGGTTTTTTGGGTTTTTTTTAAGTAGGCCAGCACTAAAAATGGAAGTTAAGATCCCAGAAATTTCTTTTGATTAGCTGCAAGTTGGAAGAACTATGTGCAAAGCAGAAAATGAGGGAACATACACTACAGAGGACACTGCAAAACACTGAAATACGTCTGTTTTGCCCACCTTAAAGGGGAAAAATTAAGTACTAAATCACTTGGCAGGAAATCCCTAAAGGTTTTAATATGAGATCAAATCTGTGGATAAATCGGTGATTATTGTGTTCTCTGCACAGAAATCCAGTCGCATCAAGGATAACATTTGCATTGGTCTGCTTTAAAAGCTTTAGTTAAGAGAAAAGAAAAATCCTGTGCCAGTGGCATGGGAGCTGTAACGTGAATGAAACCATCAAGGCTGATGCATTGTTGCGGCCTGTGTAAATGGCATTTTGTGCCTGCCTTTGTGCATCTTCCTCCTGAAGAAAAACACTGCCTGGCACAACTTGAGTGAAAAGGGGATTCTGGTCAGCTCCAAGAATGCGGAGCTTTCACTGCCATCTGAAATGTGCTTTTGTGCATTGTTCCAGCAGGGATGGAGTTCAACTTCTGCACTGAAGCCAGAACGGGAATAAAAGTCTTGGAGTGGCTTTGAAGTAAAAGAGCTATCTTCCAGTCTCTGAAGTGGTGTCAAACGTTATTTTCATTGCCCTGGGAATGTTTGTGGAGTTGATGTTGGTATAGGCAGTTTGTATTACTGAAAGCATCAAATCTATTGGGTTTGTCTTCGATCAGGAATATTTGCAGCCGTTTTCCTTCACTTTTCTTCCTCCGGTGATAGTAAAATTATGCCGAGTGATTTTTATTTGACCTTCTTTGCGATAAATGTCTTTCTACTTTTTCTGCTTTGGCAGCAGTATATGGAGAAATCCGTTGGTAATTGGGCATTGGGATCGATTGACTGAGGAGCAGAGCTGTTGCTTGTTTGAAACTTCTGATTTGGAAACATTATTATTGTCCTGACTTTGCCCAATGGATTTCTTTTAACTGATCTGACCTTTTCAAAATTGTATTCTAAGCTTGAAATGTAAGTTCTGTTACCACATCTCCATTTTGTGAGCATGTTGCTTGTTGAGAATTAACACAGTAACATAAGACAGCAGCAAAGCAAAGGCCTGGTAACTTGGGGATGCTGAAATAATTCCTACTGACCGTATTCTACAGACTTGAGTTTTTAAGACTATTCAGTGAGATTTGTTTATAAAATGAAGGCTTCTGGCTGGCTGAAGCCCAGAAGTATGGCCAGGTTTACAGTTCTGTTAGTGAGAGGCAACATTTAAAAGGCAGCAGCAATTCAGCAGCTGTAACAAAAGGTCGATCCAGCGGTCAATAGACCCTCTGCGAGAGCTGATTTACCCCAGAAGTGACGAGGAAGGAAAAGGCGTTTGGCTGTACTGGTTCCTAAAACGGTGTGAGGTTTGCACTCAGTGAACCTGCCCAGTTGCATTTTTCCATAAATTACGGTGTTCCAGCATGCCCAAACTTTTCTTTCTGAGGAGTCTGCTCCCCATTCAGAGGCAAGTTTTTTTTCTGATGGCTCTAACTTCCACTAGAGATTGGGTTTGTTTGGGGTTTTTTGGGGGTGGTCTGGTTGGTTGGTTGGTTGGGTTTTTATTATTAGTTTAGGGTACCTGCAGTGATGATGCTCTGCAGAGCTGTGCTCCAACACAAAGCCATTTCTACTGAAATCCTTGTTTCTCAGTGTTTGGTGTTTTCCTTTTTCCTTAGAGGTCCAGGTTACCTTGTTCACAGGAGGGGAGGGGCGACAAGAAGAAAACTTGGGAATAACATCCTTTAAATCTTTATTAAAACTTCTAATAATGGTTTTAGAAGCACTTTCCCTGAGCAACTGTCTCTTTCAGCGCTCATTTTTCTAGTAAAAAGGCATTTCAAGTCCATTTCATTTTCATAATCTTCATTTAAATGCAGTCCCTTGAACTATACAAGTGATAATTGGATGCACAATTTACTAGTTCTGGAATGCTGGGTGTTTGGCACTAACAGAATTTGAATTAAATCAGCTAGGAGTTCTCCTATTTGATCTGTAAAAACATGTCTGTGAGCTTTTCTGTTCTGATTTAAAATTACGGGGATGGTCTTGATTTAATTTGCAAATACTGGGCCTTCTTGTACGTAAGCCTGGGTTATAAAAATATATAAAGCAAATCCATAAACAAAAGCTTATCACCTAGAGAGCTGGCAGTGAGCTTTAGAAGCCTGAAAATTGGTTATTTGCATAACTGGTGCACTGCGTCATTAGAGCTGGAATTTTCTTATTTAAGAAAATCATTGTTTAAAAATACCTTTTGTAACATAATTTTCTGCTTTCCAGATAATACAACATAGGATACACAGAAAAATGGTATTATTGCCATTGCAAATTTGAGACCCTTTGCAGAGGCAGCAACTTTGGCTCCTGCTCTGGTTTGCCATCACAGGCGTTAGAGCATGAAACTGTGAGCAGCATCCAAGTAATCAACTCGTGTGCTTGAAATCTATCTGGTGCTTCCCAGAGATTCATCCCTTAGGAGTTCTTCACAGTGTTTGTTTTCACGCTGGAGATATGAATGCATTGAACAGTTGCATAATAGTGCAGTAAATATATTTATAAACAAGTTTCGTAATGCTTCCCTGGTGGAGTGGTGACCAGTTGCTCACAGGGTACTGGTGACAGTGGTTTTATTTTGAAGAGCTGTCTCCAAAGCCTTCTTGTGGCAAATGTACACTCTTTTCGTAAAAATACTCATCTGTAAATATTGATTATGATAACTTCTTTGCACCAAATTACAGCCTGCCTATGCCAGGGCATGATTCACCTCCTGCTGCGTGGCAGTTGTCACCCAGGAGTCTGGCACTTGTGTTTCTTTTTATAGAGTTGACTTGAACATAGTGATTTCTTTTTTTTTTTTCTTCCTTTCCTCTCACAGAAATTGAGTCCCAAGACATCTTAAAAGCCACGTGTGGATTGTTGAGACTTAAAAATGACAGCCTATTCCTCCTTGAAAGAAATCAGAGGTGTCTTATCTGAACATTCACCTATGTGGTTGGATCCGTGAGGCACAGGAAGTGACTCAACACACTCGTGTCCTTTGATAGTCTATGAAAACATTTACATGTTATTTGGTTTATATTAGTTTTCAGAGGTGAGCATTGCATGTATGTAAAGTAATCTCTACCCATAACCAAATATTCAACTACTCCATCGTGCGAATACGTGCCATGAAAGGCTGCGCTTGAAGTAGAAAACAGCCCTGCTGCAGAGGTTTGAGCACGGAAAGAAAAGGGCAACTTCTTGTAGCTGTGAAATCCCCATTTCATTCCAATCACTGAGAAAATGCTTTCAATCTATTTTCTAGTCTGTCTTATATTTTAGTTACCTGTGGATTTGTGGACGTTTATCAGTGGTACCTCGTGGAGATGGGAGAGGCTGGGTCTGTTTGCTTGCCGACTGCTGGTTTTACACCTTGTGTGCTCGTTAAATTCTTGACACTTGATGAGGAATTGATTTTTTTAGCCTGGTGGAGGCAATTCCCAGTTTGTCTACAGAAATCTTTCCTCTTGTGTTTCCAGTGATGGTTCAGAGGCCGGGTGGCCAGGGGCCTTAAGTCTTGAAGTTCAACCCATCAGTGCACATCTCTCCGGGATACGTTACCACTGAACTACTTTCAAGACACTTATTTTTTTTCCAGGGAAATTTTTGGTACATTTTACAGCTCAGTTTTTTAGCACATGTGTTTAACAGCTTCTCATATTCCTTTTCCCACCACGTTAAGTGTTCTGAATGTTGGGCCTGGGAAGCTGGGCAGTAAAACTCTTTTCACAGAACACAGAACCACAGAGCGTTAGGGATTGGAAGGGACCTCCAAAGCTCATCCAGTCCAATCCCCCTGCCGGAGCAGGAACACCCAGATGAGGTTACACAGGAAGGCGTCCAGGCGGGTTTTGAATGTCTGCAGAGAAGGAGACTCCACAACCTCTCTGGGCAGCCTGGGCCAGGGCTCTGTCACCCTCACTGAGAAGAAGTTTCTTCTCCAATTTCAGTGGAACCTCCTGTGTTCCAGTTTGTGTCCGTTACCCCTTGTCCTATCATTGTTTGTCACCGAGAAGAGCCTGGCTCCATCCTCGTGACACTCACCTTTTAAATATTTATAACCATGACTGAGGTCTCCCCTCAGTCTCCTCTTCTGCAAACTAAAGAGCCCCAGTTCCCTCAGCCGCTCCTCATAAGGGAGATGCTCCACTCCCTTGATCATCTTTGTAGCCCTACGCTGGACTCTCTCCAGCAGTTCCCTGTCCTTTTCTGTGTGTCCTCTTCCCCTGACCATAGTGTTTTTATGATTTCTTGTTATAATGTGCACCCGAGCTTCTTGGATGTTGTTCTCTGTGCAAAACTAATGAAAAATTTGCTAAAAGATTCCCCAAGCTCTTTCTCAATCTTCTTTTATTTTCTTGTGGTGCTTCATAGGTTTATTGTAGTTTTAAACGTTTCGATTATACCCGTAAGGAAAGCAATTAACAAAAATCTGTGCATCAATGGATTGTAATGAGAGAAAATTAGATTTGTCTTTGATCTCCTTTTCTTTCCATTCGAGAAAAGGAAAAAAGTGTAATCTCTTCATGTTCAAAACAGGCATTTTAGTCTCATTTAGCTCTGTTCTGTGTTAAAAGCTTTCAGTTGTGTTTTAAAAAACTATCCCAGAAGCCGTACTTTGAGAAAATACAGAATATAGTTTTAAGCAGAAAACATTAATGTCCAGGATTTAACAAAATCGGTGATTTTTCATGAAAAAACTTATCATTAAAATGTATACTGTGTTTTGTGTGTATGTTCTGCTGTCAGTGGAGCCAGAATTAATCCTCACCTTGGAACAGAAGCGTGGCTAAAGCTCAGCGCTGCAGTGGCTTTCCTTGAGGGCAGGGGTAGGAGTAGCGTTTCTTGCTTTGCAACATTTGTGTTGTGTAGTAATACCTGTAAAACACATTGCCATGCGTTATGTTTAAAATAACAAGCGACGTTTAAAAAACAAACAAATGCCAGTAACACAAGAAGTTTCTGTCACTGGGATCTTGGTGGTGATATCTTTCCAGATACAGAATCGATGTGGTTAATGAGAGACGTTTAATGGTGGTTTCCCTGACTATTACTGAAAGCCTCACAAACCAGGATATTCATGTGTTTATGGTGTGGGAGTGTAGAAGTTGCAGATACAGAACTGGGACTGATCAAATAATCTCCCTGCAGGCAAAGATAAGATGCTCTCCCCATGCAGTGAGAAGTTTGGGCCTTATTTTGAAAGATTATGCATCTCCTGATTCTTTCATGTTATTTATTTGTCCTTTCTTTTGAGCAGGCACCTTCTGCAAAGCACAGACTGAAGTGTGACCTCAGCCCTTATTATCACAGCTGCTACCACACCTAATTTATGTGGAGGGTTCCAGCCAGTTATATTTGCACATCATTGAGTCCTGCCACTGCTGGGGGCAGAGCGCAGCCTCTTCCACAAGTCTGTGACCGCTCCCTTCCATGCTGCTGTGTTTTCCCACCGCTTTTCTTAACTGCTTGACTTTTTGCAACTCCAGCCCTTCACAAGGCTGGGATAGCAACATCCTAGGTACCAGCAGCCTCCCTTCTAGCATAGCTGCTTTATTGCTTTCTTTTCTACTTGCCAAAAGCCCTGTTAGCTTTGAGCCGTTGGAAAAAGCCCTTATGAAGCTGAGTGCCCATTTGAGATGACCTGTTTGATGATGGTTAACCCACGAGCTTTAGATCAGGTTTAATACCAACAATCCTGAAGCATTTCCTCTCCCAGTCCTCACTCCTACCCTGTGGTGCAGAGCTGGCTGGCCTTCATGTGAGACTTTCAGCTGACTCCTTGCTCCTGTTCTCCCTGCACCCAGGCTTGTTCCTCGCCCTGGGACAGCACCTTGCTTTGTCCCAACCACCTTATTTTTTTCCCTGAGCCTGCCTCTGCTGCTGAACCTGCTTCTGTTTTCTCCGTGTCTGGAGAAACCCAAAACTTGTGTGTGGTAATTACTGCACTTGCTTTCTTCTCTCATGTCTCCGTTACCCATCCCTCAGGACTTTTTCTTGACCTAGTAGCTTATGTTGCATTTTCTCTAGGCTCAGGAGACGCAGCTTTTGGAGTTCTGATCACAGATGGGGTGGCAACAAGTCCAAAGCGCGAACTGCTCCTGAGCAGCTGTGAGGCTGATGATCTATTTCTACATGGCTAACCTCTGAAGATGTAAATATTTAACAAAGCGTGCTGTTTCTTTTGTAATGCTCTCTTTTTCCATGTCCGAGACACATTTAGGGGTAATACATTTTGGGTAGATGCTCCCTCCCCTGCCATGGTCCTCATTCCCTAGAGGGCGGGTGGCTGAGGCAGTGACCGTGCAGAATCCAAGCAGGTGGATTGCGCGGACACCTCGGACACAGCACGGCAAACATCTCTACAAGCAGAAACTTGTACAGAGCGGCAGCTTGCTCAGACTTTGATGGAGGAAGAAAAGCAGTGTGGGAATACTGAAATTAGTCATCTGCTTTAGTGTCTGCTTCACAAGGCTGATTCCTCTTTACTTTGGAATAAGGTTTTGTTAACAATAAGTTGCAGACAGTACCTCTTTCTTCTACTCCTGGCAGGGATTCCACCAGTGAAGATTATGGTTTATGACTTAAAAACACATTAAAACACATGCCACGTGTCCTGTGCAGGATTTAGAGCTAGGCAGCTGCTCCTTAGCTTCCTCTTCACGTGTTATTTCTGGTCAGGCTGAAGTATAAGCATCCTATTGTAGCTTTACAGTTGTGGTTTTTAGAGTACAAAATTCAGATAAGAGAGGATTTAAAAGTTTTCAGCGTGGGTTTGCCTGTGGATGTGTCAGTCTTCACTGCATCGGTGTTGTGCAGAAGTGACACAAAACATGTCATGCTGTGTGGATGCTGCTGGTGTTCGCACAGGTACAGCACCTGCACTGTGACTGCTGGCTCCACCTGGTCTCAGAAAAACCTTTAAGACCAAAGACACCTTTAAAAAAATAAAAAAAAAGCTTTGCTGGGAGTTGAGAGTGTTATGTTATGTACCCAGTGTGAGGGGAGCTGGTTCTCTACATCCCCATCACTCTCTTGCAGACCTGATCTGAGGTATTTGCAGGGCTGAGTCGCTCACTGAGATACTAAATAGTTTCTCCTCTTCCCCTGACACCACATACACACGTAGTCTGCAGTTTACAGAGGAGTCAGTGATGCATCTGCAGTAGATGGCCATCAAGAGAACAAGGTCTGTACCAAGGAATTCAGCACGGCAGTAACTGTCATGGAGAGGTACTAATGCATAGCTGTGGAAATGGCCTTTGAAGATGATTAATAGTGAAGGTGTGCAGTAGTGGCAGTAGCCTTGTATTTTAAATAGAGCCTTGAGCATGGTTCTTCAGGAATGCAAGCTCCCTTTTGGACGGGGTTGGGAGGTGTCTGCTGCAGCCTGCTCAGCAGTTACGGTGTCTTCATGGGAAAGGCAAGGCTTAACCCAGCCCTTCGGGAATTCGTTTAACTTTAACCATACAAGAGGAGCGTCTGATGTGGCGAGGGGTTGAAAGGCTTTACATATGTTCTGTCAGTCAGAAATTGCAGTCTGGTTTTCTCTTTCTTGTGTTGTGATTCACTGAGTCCTTCCGGTATAAAAAAACCCACTTTTTCATATAGCATGAGACTGAACAGGCTGCGAATGAGCGCTCTGTGGCTCAGAGGAGGCAAATGTCCTGTCATATGCTTCAGCAGAGGGCACGCTGTGACCTGTGTCATCAATTAGCAATGAAATAGTTCTCTTGGGCTAGCAGCAAGATTTTCTTTTAAATATTTTAGTTTCTTGGTTCCAGCTGTCCAGTTGGTCTTTGTGTGTCATGAACTTGCTTCAGCGTATACTGAGCTGTGCCTTAGCTAAAATTGTGGTGGTAATACACAGCATGAGAATGGTGTAGCTTCAAGTAGTTTATTCAAAAAAAATTATATATATCTCAACATTGAAATATTTTCCCATTAAATTCATTTGCTTTTGGAATCAAAAGCAGTCCTACATTATCTTGTCATGCATACATTATTAATTGCAATCCATTTTTAATTTAATGAAAAATTATACTAAGAGCAAGGGAGGAAGCTGTCTTGCAGCATCCTTGCTCTTTCTTTGCCTAGATAACGTGAAACAGTCAAAGAGGTTAAATTTAAAATCCACTTCTGCCTGGCATTTTTATTTTTTAAATGGAATGGTGTTTAAACCTGGGGAAGGCATCGGAGGAGGAACGACTGCATTGGCAGAGGTGACAGACGGCGTTCAAGTTTGGATGATCTTATTCTGTAAGTGGTTCACATAAGTTTCTGTTAGGAGAGAATTGTCTGAAAGAGGAGTTCTTGGTGCAGCTTCACCAAGTTTGTTCAGGTAGTAGGAAGCTCAGTAATTTTGTAAATCTAATGATCACTTGTGAGCTACCAACCTGGAAGTTGGGCATGAGTGCGAGTGTGTCATGAAGAAGCTTTGCAGATAGGAGATGTGTTCTTAAATTTGGTTCTGCACTACTGTCCGTTACCCCAAGGATTAAGAGATCAAATGTTTCCGAGCCCATTGCTAATTCAACAGCAAATTGGAGCTTGCAGTTAGTGATACCGTTCTGCTCTGTTCTCTTCATTAAAGAAAAAAAAAGCACCACAATTTAGGTCAAAATTTTAATTTTGTTTTGCTATTATTATGATAATTGGAGCCCTAAATAAGGATGAAATATAGCTGACTGGAGACTAGATCTTGGCTATGATAGAGGAGTGATCCGTTACTGTCAAGACTTGTCTCCAGCAGAAGTAATCGCGCTCACGTGCAGTAAAGCTGCATTAGCTCACAACTGTAGCACAGTGCTGAGCCTGGGCTTCTATGGGATTTCTTAAAGACCTTTTTAAAACCGGATGCTTACATGCACAGCAGCATTTCTTAATAACTGCTGGTAGTAGTGGATTTGCTAAACTTCTGTGCACCAGTAAATGCATCTTCGCTGCAATAGTGACTGGTTCCAGTTCGTTGGCGAGAGTCTCTTTAGGAGCTCTACAGTAAATATGTTGGCTTAAATTTCCCCCTGCAGCTACTTCTGCTCTGCTGTACAGTAGTAGACCTTGAGCTACAACAGCTGCAGTATGCACAGTATCTGTTGAGTTTTTATGTGTTTTCACTTCATAAAATGACAGCTTTGTTTTGCTTGCTTTGTTACCGTTTCATTCACCTTGGATTGAACATTGATCACTTGGACCAGCAGCTACAGAGTCGGGTTTTAGCTTCCCTCCTTGAAGTCCTGGGCCATCCTCAGTTGTATCTTACATAAAGTACTCTGGGGTCCTGGACCACCACAGAGGTCTGGTCCTGGCTCTGTCCCCATCACTTTGTGCAAACGCCTTCACTCCTGCAGCGAGCTTCTGTTTTCTCCTGTCATGAAGTTGAATTACCTTAACCACTCAAGTCAAGAGAAGTCAAAACCACAAGATGAGGGATATAGTCCCCCAAATTAATGAATCATTTATGCTTTGGTGTCTGCCCTGGGGAGCTGCAGGTGGGGGTGGTCGAGGACAGAAGAGGAGCAGTTGTGGTGGTTCCTGGAGCCCAGCAACTACTGCTGCGAAGTCAGAACAGTTTTGTTTTTCCTAAATGGGCATGTTGTTTCCTCTTCTGTTTCTCTGTCTTTGGCTTGTCCCATGCGTTCATGTCTGTTTTGGTGGTACAAAGAAAAACTCGAATTGGGAGAAAGGCATTAGAAACAGTCATGAGGCTTTCTAGGCACAGAACAGGTATAACCTGTTTGACTTTGCTCACTTTGCCAAGCTTGCATCTTCCCCCTCTC
>NW_010176498.1:10026-11623 GCF_000695765.1 Mesitornis unicolor | reverse complement strand
CTGAACCAAGGGTTGGCCTGCCTGTGTCCTTATGCATTCAGTCTAATTAACAAGGTTATTGACACGCAGTTTTACAGCATTTAGCAAACAGCATTGATCTGACTACTTAAAACTGAAACAAAACGGTTGTACAGAATTCTGTTCTTTATGATTTGGGCTTGTGTAGCCTCTTCTGTTGAATTTTAAACATAAAACAGTGGTTTTATTTAGGTCTTTTGTCTTTCTAAACTTGGTATCTCACAGAGTCCAAAGAGCATGCAGTATTTCACACACCTGAAACCTTCACTTACAGCTGACAACAAGAACACCCTCAGCAATGCTACTGAGGTGAAAGGAACTATGTGCAAAATCAGGCACCTTTAAATTATCTGTTCGGTTTCCACAGGCTGTGTCCAGACAGTATCTGACATAGATAGTGACAAATTACAGTTTGTAAGTTTGTGCTAAAGCTTCAACAAATAGTAGCGGTAATAATAATAATAATGATGCAAAGAACTGGAGCCATTCTACAGAGGTGAGAACAGCTCTACCTTTTGCACCAGTACAGGAAGATTAACACGACTTGATCAAGGTCACGCAGCAAGCTAATGGCAAAGTCAGGACTGAATGCCAGCCATCCATCATCCAAGCTTTCCTCTTTATTTGCTAGATCTCACTGCCTCTTACGGATATCTCATCATCTGGACTGCTGCAGTGGTGGTCCGATGAAAGATTTCAGTCTTCTGATGGCATTTGAAAGTTGGATAATAATAATTATTTCCTATCTATGGTTTAGTGTAGAAGCGAGGGAATGTAGTATCAGTTTTGCACAGTTGCTTTTAAAACTGGCTGCATAAATGAAGAAATAAATTAAGCCTCACAACTCTCCTGTGGGAACCCAGTGAATATTGTCCTGTTTTCAATAAGGAGGCAGCAAAGCAGCAAATACATTATTGTGATATATCCCAGGTTATTCAGCTGGCATAACTGGGAATAGACCCCTGCTCCTACGGCTCTTACTGGTCACTTGCAGCGGAGTTGCTGAGGTTTGATTCTGGGGTAGGAGCATCCCTGCAGGGATCCCAGGGACTGGGCAGGGGCCGCACAGGACAAAGAAATGCCTTGAGCTCCCTCCAGCGCGCAAAGGGTTACAGCTGAAATGCCTGCAACAGCCTCAGGAAACCGTGAATCAGTGCTAGCGAGGGAAGGAGGAATGGGAACCCAGAACTGCGAGCGGGTTTGTGCTTTTCATTTATCTGTACCTTTTTTGGGGGGGTTAAATCCAGCGTCTCCGACCATCTCGGCGCAGCTGCCGCTAGAGCCAGCCCGTGATGGGAAGCAGATCGCGTTAATGTACCGTGTCATCGCACGGCAGGCTGGGTGCCGGTGTGGAGAAGGAGGGGGGAACAACCTCAGTCCTCAGCCCCTTCTCCTCGTCTCCTCCCCCGCTCCCCTCCAGCCGGAGCCGTTGTGAGCCCTGTGTGTGTGTGTGCAACATGGAGGGAGGGACGGGAGCCGCCGCCTGCGCCGGGGTCTGCACGGCCGCTTGCACTGCGGGAGCGATAGGAGCTGCGTGCGGGCTCGATGAATCCCAAAGGTCAGTACCATCGATACATCA
>NW_010176498.1:0-9995 GCF_000695765.1 Mesitornis unicolor | reverse complement strand
GAGAAAGGCTGTTCCGAGATGCTTGCTTCCTTTCTTTTAACCCTGTTTTCTCATAAATGCATTGTTAAAACCATACCTGATCTCCGAGGGATGCGATTGTTTCACAGTTGGTCAGAGCCAGCAATGTCTAATGAAAATACAGAGCGTGATTTAAAAAGGCAAGTGTGTCGTTTTCACATAGCTAATGCAACTTCATTTAAATCTTTAGTGTATCTTTAAGCATATGTATGTGACACTGTCTTTTAAGTGGCCGTGTATTTGAATGGAGAAAGGTGAATTACCTCCTTCAGTCAGATTACAGGAGTGTGTAGAAAGCAGACAAAGTATAATTTTGCATCCCGTTCTTCACCTGGCAGTGGTCCTTGAGGCATGTTTTGGTAAAGTGTGGTTATTAGCATGACTGAAACGTGCATTTTCCTAATCAAAAATGTAATAGATCCTGTCTGGAGCAGAGCAGAGCACAGTCTCTGTACTTTGGCTGTGTGAAAACAGCAGTAGTCACAGGGATTCTGTGCTCAGCGTATTTTTTTTCCTTTCTAATGACTGACTAAGTGCTGTTGATAGGGTGTAGGTTTAGGAGCAATAGTTCTGGAGGGCCAGGTTATCGTGTAGTTAAAATTCTTGTGGAATGAGGCAGTGCTGATTATCTTCATGGCAAATCGTCTCCTTCACCCTAGGCTTGGATTTGTGCTGTGCCTGATATGAAATAAGCCAATTGCCGGTGCAGTTCAATTGGGATTTGCTACTTCAGGGCTGAGAGTGCATAAATGTTTCCTGGTGAAAAAAGGAGGGAGTTGGGGAACAAGTGTAAGGTAAAACTCGCCGTCTTGGACACGCTGTTCCCACCTGCCTGGTTTACAGATTGAGGGTGTTTCTACCAAACTAAAAGTTATTGATGAACACTGCTGCTGGAAGCTGGAGACACAGGTTCTTATTTCACTGTATAATGCATTATCAACAAAGTCCTGATAATTTATGCTAACTCCACCCACTTGAGCTTATACTGCTAGAAACCAAAGGAGAGCAGCCCTACCAGCACAGCAGAATTTCTCTGAAATTGTCTGAAACAGAACTGTATTTAAAAATTAGAAGTGTGTAGTGTGCGAGTGCTGGAGCCCTTGCACTCCTCAGTGCCCTTTTGGACAGAAAAAGCACAATATGCAGAGCATTGTCACCCGTGTCTACAGATGCACGCATGCCACAGAGGAGTTTGTAAGCAGGAGTTTTGTTTGAGGTGAATCCCCTTGGGAACGAGCGGTGCCCTCTCCAAACGCAGACTGACATTTTAAATAGCTGATAGTGTCACTGTGTTCAGCACCGGGTCCGTGGCTCAAGAAGGACAAAGTTTAGCAGTGATTTGATGCAACCTGAGCAGTTTTCTTCCAAACAGGTTTGGTATTGCAGGGAGGTCTGCAGATTAAACACGGTTTAGTTCTGGCTGTGACAGTCCCCTTTTGTCGCCTCTTGTGCAGATGGTCCAGAGCAGGACAGAACTTTGCTTTGCTTATTGCGACTCTCTAAAGGGGAGATCTCTTACCCGTGTTCCCTCAGTGCCTTACTTCTCAGTGCGGAGATAAATATTTGTATTGTTTCTTAGAAGCAAGACTTGGATTTAATAGGATTATAGCAGTATTTTTAACTTCATGCGCTCAGTCTGGTGTTCTTACTGATACTTGGGGTCTGGGGAGTTTTCTGATTCTTAACGTAAGAGTAAATTTAGACAGAACAAACTGTGCTGGTGCTTATGTTCATCAGGAAAACAAATCGTTTTCTGGGTGGTACATCTAAGGGTTGCCGAATCCTTGCCCCAGCTGTAGCAGCAGCTTTTTGGCTGGAGGGAGAGAGGGACAGAAAAGAGCAACTCTAAGCTTGTGAAAGAGCAGTCATTCAGGGGACAGCTGATCAGAGCGCAGGCAGCAGAGCGGTGTTACTCTGGATAGATAGCATCTTCTAGGCCGGTCGGTGGTGGTTTGTGTCACGCATAACCGGTTCTGGGTGACTTGGCATGTCACAGCGTTGCCTCTGCTAGAGCTGTCTGTGCTCCTGCGCTCTGCCTGCCCTCCGGCTCCCCTTACACAGCTTTTCCCCGCACGCTCCAGCCCCCTGGGATCCTTCCTGTGGAAAAAAATCACCACATTTTGTCTTACGGAAGGAGGGGGTGATTTTTTCAGGACACCAGTGAGCACATCCTTCGCATCCCCAGTGCAACGACCAGAGAATCAAATATACTGTGTGACATATCCTCTGTATTTGTATCAAGAACACAAAAAACCCTTTTAATCCCCCTTTACCAAACCTTTTTGGTTTAATCTTTCTTCGAACCACGTTTCTTCTCATGATTTGCTACTTTCTGAAGAGTTCAGGCCCTGGTATCAGGGAGCACAATGTAATGTTTCCACATTGTGCTCCTGACAGTGGTCAGTAAAGGAAAGCAAATCCCCTGGTTTTCACCAAGGGTCCTGTGTCATGGAAAAAGTTATTCCCAGATGTACACCTTTCGAGAATTGGAAGTAGCAGCAGGAGGCAGTGGCGAGGGCTGAGCACTGGAGGAGGCATCTCCTGAGCCCTGTTCAGTTTCTCAGCACGTTATTACTTAACTTATTACTTAACTGTTTGTTATTCTGCTGTGTTTATTTGTTGAAGGAGCTTTCTGTGTACAGTTTCTGGAGAAAAGCTTGCAAACATTTTTTTGAAGAGTGTATATATCCAGAAAGCAAATTAAAATGTAAACACCAGCGTTTAAGTGCATTTCACACTCATGCCTGCTGCTTTGGCCTGGCCTAACACCAGCGTTTAAGTGCATTTCACACTCATGCGTGCTGCTTTGGTCTGGCCTAGTGGTAGGGACCAGAGTGGGATTTAGTGGGGATGATGGGAGGAAAAGAGGGAGGAATTTGAACTTGGGGCCTTTGCTTAGAAGCACCATTTGAGCTTCTCTTATGTCCCGTGATCGTTCCTTCTGAAACTGCGAATGTGAAATCTGTTCTCCCAGCACCCCTGGAGACACCTCAGAAGTGACGTAATACCTGTTTTTCTGTCTGCCTCTTCTTACGCAACCCTTAATCTGATCTGTTTGGTGGGGTTTTTTCCTCCTTTGTGTAAAGCAGCAGTAAAAGTGCAATACTCAGTAAAAGCTCTGTCACAGGTTTCTTTCAGAGCTGGTAGCAGCCAGTGTCTGGTCTGGGATGGTGTGTGGTGGCCCAGACCACCCTCAGTGACAGGAGGTGGTGGCTGCAAGTGGCAGCACAAGGTTTGGCAGAGCCAGGCGTGACCCCCGTGCAGCTCCCTACGCCAGGAACGCAGTGTCCGTGCTGGATCATCTGGGTTAGATTATCACCGCTGCCTCCGCTTTCGCTTCCAAAGCGTTGCCCGTCCTTGCATTCAGGAAGTGCCACGGCTGAATAAGCTGCTGAAGCATCCAGAAGATGACAGTGCATTACTGCTTGTTGGGTTGCATATTTACAACCGCTCTAAGTTCATTTGGAAGCTCCTCTGAGGTCTGAAATCCCTGGTTAATCCAACTTGGGGAAGGACTTTTAAGCTGACACCTCTCATCATGTTCAAAATGAGCAAGCCCTCGTTACGTTAGCGTGCCAGGAGTTTAACCCGGCTCTTTTGTTTTTTAATTCAGATGGTTCAAGCTGGGGGCAATTTTAGCTGAGTGATCACAAGCATCCTATTGCTTGTGCTGAAATAAGATGACGCCGTTGTTGGACACGGAGTGGATACACAGGTGAGGGGAAGGGTTTGCTTTCTCTTGGCAGATGAACGTAATGCCGTGTGTAGTCCTGGTGGGATTAAACCACTCTCAGAGGGGACGGTCCTGTTGTTATGACTCCACTTGATCCGAGTCTCTGGGTGCAGCTCGCTGTTGTAAACCAAATGTGACACGCTAATGAACTCCAGCAATATGTTTGCTTCTTTTCATTATGTATTATACAGCCATTTTCCTGTTTGCAGCACTATTGAATAGTCAAGGATTTCTCAACGTTTCGCCCCCAGGGTTTATAAATTAGTGCTCCAAACCTTGCTCAGGACTGGAATGTGGCAGATGAGATTTCAGCCCTTAAGGAGCGTTTTAACCATGCAAATACGCTTCAGTTTTTGGCTGCATTTCTTCATTTGGGTATTTCAGAAGGTTGTGCCCTGTTTAGAAGTGCAAGATAACAAGTTACTACACAGAGTTTTTTCTGAAACATAAACATTTCCAAGCCTTTTCACTCTGTTCTCTGTACATTTTCTCTTACTGGTACTTCAGTGGTGTAGCTTTACTTGCTGTATTAGATAAATGTAATGCGTAAACATGCCTTGTATCTTTTTGCAGTTTGTTCAGGTCACTGTGCTGAATTCTGTTTTAGGAGTGGACCAATGCATGTCATGCTTTTAAAAAAGCTTTATTTACATAAAATATCCAACTATTTCAAGTGCGTGTGTCCACAGCGTGTGAGAATCTGTTTGTTGTTTTTAAATAAAGATGTGCTAGGAGCAAAATTTTGAAACCCATATCAACATCTACCATGAAGTCAAAAGGTAAATAAAAAAAGCACTAATTTTGTACTTTTTTCCATGGTTTTGACTCAGTATTTTGATGTTTTCCATAGTCATGTACCAGTAAAGAACTTTGTATGGCCTCAGTCAGACACACAGCAAGCATCTTGCCCCTTGAAATGAAGTGAGTTTTGACCTCGGGCAAGTGGCCTATCACATCTGTCCATGTATTTGAAACAGAGACGTTCTCCTTTGAAAGCAGTGCCCATGAGCTCTTCACGACTGCCTTTAACATCATTTTGCATAAGCAAAGCCTACTTGGTAGCCAGGTCTTGGTAGCGTTGGTCATGGGGAACATCCAAAGTGTGGGAGCAGATGTGAAGCATTTTCTGCAGTTAAATTGACCTCATGGTACGGCAGAAGAAAAGCAAACTACGTGGAGTGCTTTTCTTAAACAGAAACAAGCCGTGGGTTGCAAAAAAATTAAACAAGAGGAGGAAACTACAGTGATGTCTTAATTTTTCAGTTTCATCCAATGCACGATGTTGACAGCTTCCCTTTAGAAGGAGACTTTTCCCAGCTTCTTATCCAACCCAGGGAGCTGCTTATGGGCACATATGAAAATACTTAGGTTTTCATAGACTGAAACTCTCCATTCCTTCTTAATGATTGAGGGGAAACAAGGCCAATGTATCAATGTCAGAAGACAGTTCTTAAATCCCAGGACTTGTGGTTGCAGAGTGCCATTAAATTCCTGCCCAGAAGGTTAACCAAATCTGTGTTGACTTTTTTCATCTACAAACTAATTTGTTTAATGCTGCCACGGATGCTCATAGCTTTTTGCAGGAGCAACACAACGAGATTAACGAGTCTCTGATCGCTTCCATATCTGATACTTCAGTCCCCATGGGAAGCCGTGGAAGTGTCAGAGCTCTGTTGCTCTCACATGGGGGCTGCGCTGCTGAAGCTAGGAGTTGTTCTTTATAGAAATTGTGGATTCGGTTGCTGGGACGATGGATCTGCAGCCTTGGAGCCAGCGGGATTTTAAGAAACAGAGAAGGGATGCTGAGGCTGGCAGCTGGAGGGTTCATTATCGGAAAGAAAAGACAAACGCTCCTCTCCTCCCCCGACAGTCTGAAGCGAGAAGCAAGTTTCATAGGGAGATAATGACACTGCTGGAAAAACTGCTGCGACAGCTCCCAGCGCCACAAGTGGGGAACTTGTGGGAGGAAAGCCGTGTTAGACATAGCAGTTTCTTCTTGCACAGTGGTGTCCCGAAGCACTTGGTTCTTCCCTGCCTTGGCTTTCTTTCCCTGCTTCAGTCCGATAGGCAGTGAGTTTGTTTTTCCAAGTGCCGTAGCCCAGCCTGATTTGTGAATACAGGTTGACACCTGACTTATCTTCACCCCAGCTTATAAAAGCGTCCGTGAGTGCAAAATTAGCAGCTTTTTCTTAAAAACAAAACCAAAATGAGGGAGAACTGTGCGTAATTTTATTAAAAAAACCCAACCCAAACCAAAAATAATACCACCTCTTTTCCCCACGCTTCAATGTACACTAACAAACATTGGAGACACCCAGATCACACAAAAACCTTTTCTCCAGCGAGCATCTCCTGTTTTGAATTCGTTTTCCCTTCCAAGGGCTTGACCACACGTGGAACTGGTCAGGAGCAGCTGCTCACAAATCATTCCAGATGTGGACAGACCCTGAGGGCAGTGTTATGTCCTCTATGGGGCCTGTTTATGCTGATCTCTTCCAATCACTTTTATTGCTTTCTAAAGGATTACGTCTTTGTTCATTTCAGATAGAAAATCTGGGAAATTTTAATTCTCAAAATTTACACACAAAAGCTGAAGCTACTTTTATTCATAGCTTTATTTCTTTTCTCGGTTTGGGGTTGGCAAATTGAAGCACTTTGCTGCTGTTGTACCTGTCCCTGACCCTCTACCACGAGCTGTGCTGCACCCGTTGAATGCACAAGCAGTGAATCCTGGGCTTTGCTGTCTGCTTATGGACATCAGGAGAGCACCTTAGACTTGCCAGAAATGGCAAGAGAAAACTTCTTGGCCACAAGACTTTGTCCACATAACAATTTCCCTTCGTGGGCTATTGAATTCAGGTTTTGATTATGGTTTTCCTTATTTCTGATTTGGTTTTTGGTGAAGAAATGTCAGAGCAGAGATGAGAAATCCTCCAAATTACTTTCAGATGAGTCACTGTACAGTCAGTTGAGCAGTGGAATGTATACTCGACTGCATTTACACAGAAACCAGCCAGGAAAGCCACCAGGAAGAGTGGGGCTGGAATTGCTTGAACCTTTTGGCTGCTCAGGAGAAGCGAGTGGCTGTGCCAGCTGGAGCACGGCTGCTGCTTAAACCTGGCGCCCGATGCTGAGTCCTGTCAAAGTACGAAATGTTGGAGGATCCCCACCGGTTTGTTTGCAGACAGAAAAGCATCGGTGAGGACGTGACTGGCAAGGGTAGAGGGAAGCACTGGTGTTTTGGTTGACTTGCTTCCTTGAGGATGGGGTTTGCGTGGGTTCAAAAAGCCGCGGTGGGTTAATCTAGAGCCAAAAAATGGGCAAATACTCACGTAGGCTTTGAGTGGGTCCACAGATTACCAGTGGCTCTGCTCCCGTTCGGGTCTGTGCTCCATCAGCAACCTGCAGCTCTCCGAGATGACTCGCGCTGTCTGGAGTGCAGTCCCTTAGGAGAACTTGGTGCCACTCCGTAATTTTGCTGTGTGCTTTTTCTCTGGATTCTGCGGTGTTTGGTTTAGTGACACGTGTGACGGTACTGAAAAGGAAGAAATAAGTGCAAATTTTACTGTCGCTGAGAGCCACAGCGTAAGCACGTGATGCTCGTTCATGGGGCAGAAACCTCCTTTCAGGCCTTGTCAGTGCTCTCTGCTGCTTTGATCAGCAGTAACGATGTTAAAAATACCTGATGTATTTGGGTGATAACGCAGCGTAGCTGTGATGTTAAATTTCTGAATAACATGACTAAAAGGAAAAAAGAGAAAGCTGATTTGGTAAACTCTTATTTCTGGTTTTTGTTTGACTCTTTGTACCTTGTAAGTTATCACAGCAGAAGAGTTCAGTTTGTTTTCAGTTATGCGGCTCGTTTTGTGTTCAGTCCTTGGCTCTATGTACAACGGGGTTAAAACATTTATTCTACTGGTAAATAGCACAAACACACATCCACCACAGATTAAACGAGAAGGGGAAAAGCATCTGTAATATCGTGGGGTAAATAATTCCATATTTTCTATTTTGCTTCCTTCCCAGCTGTTTTACTGGCAGATCTGACTTGCTTTTTATGAGCAATTGTTAGATGGAGGCACGAGATGAAGTGGTTTCAGTCATGGAAAGAAGTACGGCTATCTTTATTCTGTTTGTTGCATTGTTTGGTGTCCTGAGTTTGCGGCTGTGTTTGAAATTTGGTTGACACATCTCACTGGTGTCACACGTAGAGGGTTTTGGCTTTTTCTCTGCTTATTGTTATGTTTCATCTTCCTGTGCTTGACGCCGGCCAGGGCACTTGATGGTCTCCCGCATGACGCACATCTCTCCATGGGTGTGAGAAGTGAGGAGTGATGTGTGGTCCAGCGCTGACTCATAGTCCTGTGCTCGAGCAGAGTGAACGTAGCACTTAATTTAGAGAGAGCGGAATGAAATTACCAGAGCTCCCAAAAGGATTTCTCCATCTTTTTAATCCTGGACTCTCTTACAGCAGAAGCCACTCCTCTCTTCCACTGTGTGATAAAGCCCCATCCTGGTGCTGGCCTGGGCTATTTTACACTGAGGATGGTGGCGTTTGCCGTTCTGTGTTCTCTGATGGGAACCCCTACCTAAATTAGGCTGCATTTCTGCAGTGACATCAGAGACCGAAAGACTCATTTTAAAGAAACGCTGATCTCCTGGAGTATCTTTTCATCTATACTATGACTGGCTCCTCAAGCATTTAAAAAGCAGCAGTCAAGTTTCTGAACAATCACAAAATTGACTTTAAAAATTACGCCTTTGATTTTTACTTTTTTTTTAATTTGCCCTCCAGTTTGAATTTTGAAGCGCGAGATGGGGCATGTTGTTCATCTTTCCCCTGCAAGACGATTTAATAATTATAGTGAAAGCTGAGAATATTTCCTCCCTGTTTCACTGCACGACTGATGCTTTGAAAACATGAAATGCCGAGAGACCTGCAGTGAAATGAGAAGGAATTCTAACATTGGGTCTTGTGCGTTGTGTTCTGATGTGCTTAAAATTCAAGGTCACGTCCAGTCCCAGTGACAGCTGTGTAAGTCTTAGTAGATGGTCTGGCAACAAAAATATTCCCCCATTTCTCCTCAATTCCTTGAAAAACAGAAGGCGAGGTGTTTGTTCTGTGTGCGTATGTATAAATACACACGCTTTTTGTTCCCTCGGAAGGAGATCTCAAGTACAGCTTCGCATAGAATTGTGTTGTGCTGTGACAGCATCTCATCCACAGGGCAATGACAGCAGCATGTACGGATATTTTTAAATTCCTTGTGTATATCACGTTGAAGTACCATGAAATACTGCTTTGACTTCAGAGCATGTGATGCATTTGCTGAAGTCCAGCTCCGCAGCAGCGAGGGAAGATGAAGTGTTAATGTCACTTTGCAAATGAGATTTCCTATCTGATTACAGCTGCAGACATAGGATATGCCATTGGTAACAAATACCCATTGAGATGTAAAAATGTTGTTGAACACCAGCTGATGCCCACACAGGCTTTTTAATTAGGACCTGGCCTCTTTTGCAATCGAGATGTGCCCTGTATAGGAAATATTTTTGACAAATCTCCAGTGGCTCATGAAAGAACAGAAGGTAATGGTTTTGGCCTTTCTTCTTATGCATATGCAAAGTTTTCTTGGTACCTAGCATTATGGGGGAGTCTAGGTGCACAGGAATTGAAAGACTCATAGGAAAAGGCTTCAAAAGGGCTTTACTGGGAAAATGGCCTTGCATTGCATGAAGTTTTGAGGACAATAAATCTCCGGCAACTTATCTGCTAGATAAAAATTGGTTGCCTTGACTGTCTGGTCTAAAAGAGACAACAAATGTTTCATGCTCAGGGATGCTGTGGTCTGTGCCTGCTCGTTTAAAAACACTGGGACCTGTGCAAGACCAGAGCATGCAGTAAAGCTGCAGGATACATGGTGTTCCAGTACACGTTTTTCTAACATGAGTCAAAAACCCAAAGAAAACAGGCTAATTGCTAAATAATACTGACTCAGAGCTGCAGAGTAGTCAGGGGGGCCCAGGTTAATGCACCAGATGTGACTTTCTGGAGGAGAGAGTTATTTAGAGCCTGACACGTTAACGAAAGGCGAGAGGTTGCAGCAGCCCTGTGCTCCTCTCATGGCTCACTGTGCTGGGGACAGGGGACTGCCAGGTGTAGGAGACAAGCAGGGACTGCAGGGTCCCTGCAGGGTAAGTGTTGATCTGCTCGAAGGCAGAGAGGCCCTCCAAAGAGATTTGG
>NW_010176497.1:0-3755 GCF_000695765.1 Mesitornis unicolor | reverse complement strand
TGAGCTTCAACAAGGCCAAGTGCCAAATCCTACACTTTGGTCGCAATAACCCCATGCAACACCACAGGCTTGGGGGCGAGTGGCTGGAAAGCTGCCAGGAAGAAAAGGACCTGGGGGGGTGGGGGGACAGCAGGATGACCATGAGTCAGCAATGTGCCCTTGCAGCCAAGAAGGCCAATGGCATCCTGGGATTTATTAGAAGGGGTGTGGTTAGTAGGTCAAGAGAGAGGTTCTCCTCCCCCTCTACTTTGCCCTGGTGAGTCTGCATCTGGAATATTCTGTCCAGTTCTGGGCCCCTCAGTTCAAGAAGGACAGCGAATTGCTTGAAAGAGTCCAGTGCAGAGCCACAAAGATGATGGAAGGAGTGGAGCATCTCTCTTATGAAGAGCAGCTGGAGGAGCTAGTTGGGTCTCTTTAGCTTGGAGAAGAGGAGACTGAGGGGTGACCTCATCGATGTTTATAAATTTGTAAAGGGCGAGTGTCAGGAGGAAGATATCAGGTTTTTCTCTGTGATAGCCAATGATAGGACAAGGGACAATGGGAGCAAGCTGGAGCATAGGAGGTTCTGTGTAAACATAAGGAAAAACTTTTTCACGGTGAGGGTGACAGAGCACTGTAACAGGCTGCCCAGAGAGGTTGTGGAGTCTCCTTCTCTGGAGACATTCAAAACCCGCCTGGACGCGTTCCTGTGTGACCTAGTCTAGGTGATCCTGCTCTGGCAGGGGAGTTGGACTGGATGATCTTTTGAGGTCCCTTCCAACTCCTAATATTCTGTAATTCTGTGATCTAAAAGATTTTTTGGGCAGCCATGGAAGAAAACACATTAAGTATATTGTTAGTAGACTTGGATTTATGAACTCATTGAAGTTTTCACGTTTTAAAAGACTCATTCTTTCTTCTCTTCTGTTGATGTTAGTTATTATGCAAATCTTCTTCATGAGTAACCTTTGGACTGGCATTTTAGGTAAATATTATGTAAGATTATTGATAAAACACAATTGAATAGTAACAGAACCCACAAGAGCAGTTATTACAAATGTAAAATGCTCTCTGGAGTTTGAATGTTTTTAATTATGCTGGGTTGAATACTTTGACAATAAAAATACTCAGTGATGCCTTTTCTTGTTCTCAAATATGCTCATAGTTTAAAAGTATTCAAACAGTTTCCAAGCTGACCACATTTTTTTTATTATAAGTTAATGTGTTATTCTCTGACAAATTGCAGTAGTATCTAAGTAATGTATTCCCTAAATACTACTAAATAAAACCTCTTTTTAAGGCCACTTTATGATCAACATAATTATCACTATCCAGGAAAATATAATAATGTGTGGAGAAATCACAATATCTTCTAATCTATGAAATATCATTTTCTCACTTAGTAACTGCAAAGCTAGGAGGCATAATTTCTGACCTTTGTGTTTGATGTTAGCTCCAGTAACTTTTACACCTCTTCAGGATTCCAGAACAGCTCACTAGATGTTGTTGCATTTAGAATAAGTTTCATGAAACAGAGAAAGATTAGAGAAAAAACTTTGCAGACCCCCATCCCCTGAGTTTTACCTGGATCTGCCGAATTTAGCTCCTGAGCAGAGGAAAACAGGGAGGCTAAATACTGGACCAGGCTGTTCTGGATAGAGGTGGGAGATGCTTTGAAGATCTGCATATTTTGGACAGCCACCTTTCCTAAAAGCTGAACAGAACTTCAAAACTATCTGCCTGTAATTTGTACTTAGCAAGAAGTTTACTACTGTTCACATCACTGAGTTTGTGACCAACATACTAACTCAAGTCCCTATGTTCTCAATTTTTTTTTACCTTTCATGGCACTCAAAACGATAGAAAAGTTTAGATATTTTTATTTATCCTCTGTTTTCAAAGTAATTTCTATTTTATATCCCTCCTGATCTATTTTCAAGCTTGTTTTCATGATCATAAGAACTTCAGAGCTTCTTTTACAATAAATATAAAAGTTTAAAAACAGAGACTCTTATGACAGCATGATTCCAGGACCTGAGCATTTATGAAACATGTTAAATACTAGAAAACTTGGAACAAAATGCTCCAGACTGACATTTCCCATTTATTTTGGTACTCAGCATGCGTTTGTTTGTTTTTTAATGATTTTTGTTATCACAGTTGATGTGTTGATAACTGATGTGTTGATAAATATGGTTAAATTGTACAATTCAGTGTGATCAGTGCCTTCAAGAAAGACTATGGCCTTTCAAAAGACATAATACCTGAGAAGCATACTTGATCACAGAAAAATCATGTATTGCCAGCTCTCAGGTAGATGAACCAACAGCCTTCATTATTATGATTATTTGTTTTCCCACTTTCCTGACAAAATATCTCAAACAGTAAACTCTGAAACAGTCTTGAGTCTGGAATTGGATAAATTCCTTTAAGCAACACAGAAAGAGAAATAAATAGGATTAAAAGAAGAAAGAGTTTAAGACATTTGTAGCAAATATACTGTGTGAAATGGAACTGCAAAGCGATATTTTTATTTTTAGTTCTGGTACTCCATTAGCACAGTTTCATTACATTGCCAAACAATTTGATTTAAGAAGAGCCAGAATAGCAATATGTGGATTAAAACCAGTTCCACATCTCTTGCTCATCATTGTACAAATTATTTGGAAGGTAAAATTAGTATGTTAGAAGGATGCTATTGTCCTCAGAACACTTCATCACCTTTATCAAATTAATAGTATTTTCCATTTCATGTTTATATACACCAGCTCTTTCAAATTATAAAATATATTTTTGTTTTTCTCTCCCCTCGCCCCGCCCCCCCCTTTCCCCCCCATTCTGCTTCATTTCACTTGATTTTAAATCTGCATATCTTAGTACATGCTGGATCATGCAGAATAACCGGCACAAAACCAAATCTCTCTTGCTGATGCCTTATGTCATGTATACTGTCCATTACAAAAGCAACACTTCCGTCACAATAATCTTTCACTGGGCATAGTGTGATGAAAATGCCAGAATAAAGTCATTTTGAAAAAAGAAAATGAACAGAAGGTGGTAAAACAAAGCTGCAACAACTCTGTGGATAACACATAAATTGTCTTCCAGCTTCTGAAGATTTGGAAATTAAACTTACTGCACCACCTGTGTTGCAGTTACAAGAAAATTCTGGCTGGTTGGGGAATTCCGACCAGTTTGTCGGAAAAAAAGGAGAGCACTTTGACCAATCAAAGGGGGGCTGATAATTAGGTAAGTTAGAATAGGTATTTGTTCAAACTGCAGAATTAAGCAAGATGTATAAACATTGAGAAAAAGCACAAACCATGTCCAAAGGAAGTATTAAATAATAGAATGGAAAGGAGGAGTAACAACTGTATTGAGACCACCATGAGAATGGACCGAAACTTGGACCAAAACCTCCCTTGGGGGGCTGGATTGAAAGCCTTTCTTTGACAAAAGTACAGGGGTAAATTCAACGGGGGAATCAATCAAGGTGATAGGTAAAGGAATATGTAATCCTCTTATGTAATCATCTTATGCATATGCATGATCGTATTTTCTGCTTTGTTAAAATTGTATAAAAGGACTATGAAAATGTACGGACGATGGAACACACCTTTGAGGAGTTACCCTCTGTGTTCCCCAGTGGTGCAAATAAAGAAGTGCCTGCTTATCTGCAACTGTGTAGATAAGTTTTTCTTGTCGTGATTGCGACTCCGTCAGCACCTGCACAGACGTACATCTGTCTACACAGAATCACAGAATCACAGAATCAC
>NW_010176496.1:0-3122 GCF_000695765.1 Mesitornis unicolor | reverse complement strand
ACAATACATTTCATGTTGTTTAGCCCCTCTGATTAACAGACAATTAATAAAACCTATAAAACTACTATAAGACTCAATGAAAACAGAGCCTCCACAGACCTGTATGTGTCCTGGAGTATTCTGGGGGAAGCTATTCCTCTGTCCCCCTGTAGCAGAGTAGGGAGAACCTTGATGGATTTCTTTCTACTCTCCTGTCAGAGAACCTCCCATCCTCATTTTTTATGGGGGAGTTTTCAAACAGAAGAAAAACAACATTTTCCCTGTGTTTTTCTCTATCTAGGCCTAAAACCCTATCCTACTGTACACGAAAATGCCAGTACATCTGTATTGTAAGCTCCATGCTTAGGAATATTCTCTGAATTTCTGATGTTTGAGTCATGAAAAGATAAACATAGAGTCAGTGAAAAAGGAAGGCTGCAAGGGATTTCAGAGAAGTCATCCAATTACATCCCTTTGCCCCAAGTCATCTTTCAGTGTTTTAAATCCATGTATTAATGGTGATCTATTAAACTGGACTTGTAAACAAATTTTAAACTACCATAAAGAAAAAGTAAAGCCTTTTCTGTGTGAAAGCACTGCAGACACTGCAGAGTAGGGTTCATGAACAGCACGGTTGCCAGAAGATTGAGTTTACATTGTCCTGACAGGCCATAGGCAAAGAAAAGTAAGAATACCAAAAATGTGATGGATACTAAACCTTGTTTACAGGTTCTCTTACTTACTTCCCTTATTGTAGACATCAGCAATTCCCTAATGAAAAAAAAATAATCTTTTTAAGGCTACATCTATCATTTTCATCTGTCAACATTTTCATTACATTATTACTTCTTCTGCACACCTCTTCTATCTGTTTCAGCTCCCTGTATACCCACTTGATGTAGGAAAATATTTCTAAGTATATAACTGATACACACTGTCTCCAGAAAAACTAAATAATCTCTTCAAATCAATGACTTTTAAAAGGATAGAGACTGTGGATCTGTACACTCAGCCTCTCTTTCTCTGATCTCCAGCAGCCTGCAGGAGAGGATTATTTCAAGGTAGTCCCTCCTCTCTCTCTCCTAAGGAATAATTTCATGCATCCTAAACCACCTCTAAAAGATACTAATCTTATTTCTTCTTAAAGCATTCAGAAAAAGATATTCCTTAACTTCCCTACATAGCTTCTTTTATTGATCATCTATCCTTAGTGCAAAAAGCTTTACCCAGTGTCTCCTCAGGTCTTTTTTCTTCTCTTAAGCTGGAAATTACTTCTACCTTTCCCCATGTAGTGGTCATGCAGAAAGGTTCACTGCTGTCCCTACTAACACCTACTGTTCATCTCCCTTCAGCCTTATATTTCTAAAATTAACACAATTAATTCATTCAACCTTCCCTCACAGGCCTTGTTTCATAAATCTCTTATCATTCCTTGCGTTCCCTCCTGCACTCTCTCCAGTTTGTAACCAACATTCCTCCAGTACTTTGCTTACACTGGGACACAGTGCCCCAGCCCTGGCCTCACCAGTGCCCAGGAGTGGGGCATCATTTCCTTCCACATACGACATTTGTTGTTCCTTTTAATAGATACTTTTATAATAAGTGCCTTCCCCTCCTTCCTCCTCCCCAACAACACAGCTGATGCAGACTCTGATCTACTGCATCTCTGTTACCGACCTTTTTTTTCTTCACTTGCTTGTTTTTGGGTTAGTTTTGGTGGGTTTTTTGCCTTAAACATAGGACATTGCATTTGCACTTACTGGATTTCATTTGCTGATACTGTGCAGTTTCTCCAGTTTATCAAAATCATATTTAATTTTAAACCCATTACCCATCATGCTCTCCACCTTTCCCAGCTCCACACCATCTGGATTAGCACAACATTTCCATTTTGTCATTTAAGTCATTAAACAAGACATTATCTCTCGGCTATAATTAACCCTCAGGATGTCACTTGCAACATTTTCCCATACAAGGCAGCACATAGGTCCACAGGCCATAAGTCTGTACCATGTTCTACTATGCAGTTTATGTGAATGCCTCATAGCAATGTGTCAGGAAACAATACACTGTCTCTTCAGCTTCTCTCATGCCCAGCAAACCAGGTACTGTCAGGAAAAAGCATTAGATTAGCCCTGATACTGTAATTACTGGGACAATTTGAAGGCTTCAGCTTCTGAAGAGTTTTGGAATGAGCACATTACCAGATACTTCCATTATGCATCTGTTTGCTAGACTGGGTTTGGTTTATTTGTTTGTTTATGATTCATATATTATCAACTCATACGCTGTTGAATTCAGAAAACTGAAACATTCTTCTCTCCTGCGACTCAAAAGCTCAAGACAAAACTGCAGCTAGGTACCCAGGAGCAGGAATTTAAAGTCCTTATGGACATCTCTCTTCCTCCTAACTCTGAAAAATCTTACTGTTTCTGTCAGTAGCAACCTGTAGTTCATGTTGCTACCAGTACATCGACTTCAGCTGGTACCTTTCCACCTTTTGGTTGTGTGTTCTTCTCACTCAGCTGGTAATGCAAACTTATATTACCCTGTGAGTGTACACACAGCCATGCATATAAAATAAAAAAGTGAAGACAAAGTAGAGATAAGAAGAAAATTATCAAATATATCATTAACTAGTACAGCTTCCTGAATTATACCACTGAGAGTAAAAATGGCCTTGCAAGTGTCCAGCAGTTGTGCCTGAAATACTCTCCAGCTTGTAAATTCTTCTAGCAATTCTCCTAGGACTGAATTTAAAAAATCCACAGCACCTTAGTCATAATGGTCAACAAAAGAAGAGAAGTGTCTGGAGTATATTGGATGGGTTGATACAATCACTTGTAGAGACAGGTAATCAAATGCTCATCCTGCAGCCTCTAAATGTTGCTCAAAGTGCAGGACAAAAAGGTAAATAAATGTTCGATACAGTGACTAGTATGAATCAGTGATCTTTTACACACAGAGTGCTCCTGCATTACGGAACCACAGAGATACTTGGTCTCTATCCCACACCTGCCTGAGATGAAGTTTTCTGCTCATCCCTGTCTCCTTGCAGTCCTCTTGATTTCAGTCATTTTAGCACAGGCCCTAGGCTCAGCAGCCTCAGCACAGAAAGCCAGTTATCATAGAACTGTGTTTCT
>NW_010176495.1:163540-167204 GCF_000695765.1 Mesitornis unicolor | reverse complement strand
CCCCTACCTCCACTGAGATGGTAGACTGAAGACTCTCACTAGCACACCGTCCCACAGACACTAGTGCACCACACATGTTGGTGCTTCACCCACAGGCTCATTGCTAGCGAGTTGTGTTATATCCCCTTTCCCCCCTCCCCCCTTCAGTTCTAGTTTAAAGCCCTGTCAATGAGCCTTGCTAACTTGTCCCAGGAACCTTTTCCCCTTTTGAGATAGACATGCCCCATCTTTTGTCACCAAAGCTGGTGAAGTGTAAACTGATCCATGATTAAAAAACCCAAAGTCCTGTCTGTGGCACCAGTCTCTGAGCCAGGCATTGATCTGCTGGGTCTTTCTGTTTATCACCTCAGATCTCCTTGCAACTGGTGGGATAGAGGAGAATGCTACTTGTGCTCCAGATCCCTTAACCAGTTGTCCCATGGCTTCGAAATCCCTTTTCATTGCTCTCAAACTACTTGTTGTAATCTCTTTACTGCCCACCTGAAAGGCCACCAATGGGTAGTAGTCAGAGGGTTTAACTAGGATAGGGAGTTTTTTCTGAATGTCCTTAACCCTGGCTCCTGGGAGGCAGCAGACTTCCCTGAGGAGTGGGTCTCATCTACAAATAGGACCTTCCACTCCCTTCTAAGGGAGTCTGCTATGTCAAGGACCCACCCGTCTTTCTTACTTGAAGATGTTTTTATGTGTGGCTTCCTCTGATTGAGCCTTGTCGGTGCCTTCGAGCTAGGCAAGTCGCCTTCTTACTCTTTGTTCGGTTTCCCTTGCAGAACATCATACCTGTTTTGCAAGGGCACCTGGGAAGGTGGAGCAGTTACTGGGGGGAGGGCACGCCTGCCATCCCTGTTGCGCTGGGAAGAGACTAATTTCCATTCTTGTTGGTCCCTATCCTCTAAGTCCTCCCGTTTTCTATGGTCAACCTGGAGTAGAGAGGCTAAGGAGCCCTTTGCCTCGCTCTCAAGAGCTTCTTCTACCCATTGGGCCTGCCTCAAGGAAGGCAGGGTACGGCTCAAATGGTCAATCTCCTCCTCACACTCCCTGATCATTCTCAGCCTACTTATGTCCTCCCTGAGCTCCACTATGTAGAGAAGCTCCTCTACTTGGGCTCACCTCCCACAGGCATGCTCACTGCTGCCATCAGACAACAGCGTAAGAGCAGGGCACATCCTGCAGCTCGACACCTGAGCGGTAGCTTGCTCCCACCGTTGCTCTGCCTGGCAAGCTGCGTCTGCCTTGGTGGGTGCGTGGCTGAAGGAGGCCATGGCTCTCTGCCTGGTGGTAACCAGTGCTGGCTGGCTGATCTGGCCAGGCCTCAGCACCCTTCCTGCTCGAACTGCCACACAAACTGCCGTGCCATGCCCTGTTTGCCCATCCTGTTTGCTGCGCTTCGGGTCACTTGTGCTCCCTGGGGGCTGCTTTTCTACCTGAGGGGATTAACCGTCACTGTTGTCCAAGAGTGTCTGATGATAGACTGAAGATTCAAGTTTCTAGATTTGGCTCTTTGAATAGAAAAGTGACCAATAAATGGCAAGCCAATGTTCATAATTTAGGTTTGAGCTGTCTCACAGAAACACTGTGTGGAGCTAGTTATTAGTATCATGCAGGATGTCTAAGTGCTCTGCTAGGGAATCTGCAGACCATGCAGATTCATTGCTACAGATGGTATTAGCAAGGACATGAGAATCCCTCTGGAGCCCCTCAGAAACTCTAAGTAGTACAGAAAATTGAATGGAAGTCAGGTTAAAGGAATGCTAGGTCTTCTCTGGGAAGTATAATCCAAAGAAGGAGTGTAGAGAAGGGCATGAAGGACAAGTAAGTAATTTGATTCAACAACTATGCTCTTCAGTGTGGGAAAACAGCTTCTAACTGCGCTTTTCCTTATCTAGAGTTGTCTTTTATGACATATGTCCATCTTCTGTACAAGGACTTGAAGTCTATGCTAGTTTCCTATGAAATCCTTAGAAGTTGCCACTGCTTCAATAATAGCCTCAACTAGTAAAGTACATTACTGGTTGACATGAATTCAGCTGAAATTATCCAGTCCTAATCACTGCATTACCAATAAGGTATAGGCAATTTGGAAAGAATTAAAATGCGATTGTAGAAACAAGAAGAGTTGAATTATAAGAAAGACTAAAGGACTCAAAGTCCTTTAAGCCAGAGTAGAAAAATCTTGTGTCAGGACTGATTTATATATGAAAAGTACTTGATAATAAAGACACCACAGAAAAGGAAGCAAACTCTGTGTGATAGAGCATTACAACACTTGGAATTAGTGAGAGAAGATTTAAAAAGCACTGAACTGGAAGCAGCACATAGGAGCAGACTTCCTGGCCAGAGGACTGGGGTTCAGAATGAATGAACCCTGAACAAAGCCGAAACCAGAATTCCTCTGACAAATAAAAGCGAACCAACATACTAATAATATAATCCTGGTTCAGACTTGTAATTAAACCCAGACTGTAAACGTAAGTGTGTGGTGTTTATTTATGTGATGCCAATCCACAGCAATTTCAGGTCTGTGTTGTAGATCATAACATTGCTTCAATGGTTGGTTTTGGTGAAGCCAGATGATTTAAAACCTTTAAGATGTTTTTTTAATATCCTGCCATGAATTGGGTATGGTAGCTACCACATAATTTTCATACACTGTATAAATATACCTATATAAAAATATATACATATACAATAAATGTGTCTATTTTTTTATTTCCTGGAGTTATTTTTTCCTGCATTTTAGTACACAGAAATTAGTAGCTAGTAGTTACAGTGATTAGTAGTTAGCTGCTATAAACACTTCATTTCTTTCTTGTAACTAAGTCTAGATGATTTATATTACATTTTGGGAGCTGTTTACAGTGAAACACTGCAAAGACAGTGATAACTGTATAACATATATGCCTCAATGACACACAACTGAGCAAAATCTGAAAGATATCTACAGAGGTCTTGTAACTTTTATACATCTGCTGTTTTGATTTTGGCTATGTATACGGTGAACTCCCATATGTAACAGAAGAGAAAATACATACTTTCATTGTATATATTGTCTGTACAATCTATTCTTGGTTACATATACATGTCTCTGCCGATCAGTGTATGTCCTCAGGCATAACTCCAAGTTTTGTAATGGTCTTTTAGGAGCAGTGCTCCTTTTGCTGACAGACTTCTTGCAGACACTGTCCAAGTAATTTTTGGCATTTTGTTGTTGGTTTTGGACACCTTCAAGTCATTGTTCATATTTGCAAAATCTGTGTGGCTTTTCTTCTCTACATGTAAAGACAGCTTCTCTTTGCTAAGTCCTAGTTCCTAAAGGTTCAAAACAATTTCCATTACACTTTCTGCTGGAGGTACCAGCTTTACTGCATCCGGTAAAACCATGTCCTGTTTTTGCAATATCTCAAAAACGTAGGTAATACCAGGCACAAACCAAAGTTGATAGAATCTTTAGAATGGGCAGCAGGCATGAGTGCAGCACTCCCTCTTGCTCTGTTGTGTGTACTTTGCCAGCTATGGCATTTACAGACACTTTCTTGATTGTAACAGCAATCTCCTTCACCATCACTAGTGTTAGCATATGGAAAAGGTGGCATGCAGCAATCTGATGAACTGCTTAGTATGACAGCATATTAGCATGTCCAGCATAAAATGTGCGGTGTTCTTTTTG